>NW_025226560.1:0-12329 GCF_018294505.1 Triticum aestivum | reverse complement strand
ATCATGCTCTTGTTGTGTCTCGTGTTCTAACTTCCGAGAAGGCTAAACTTGGGGTTGATCATGCTAGACTCAAGGAGGAGTTTGATGTACTTGACAAGGCCCATAAGGTCTTGAAAGGTGCTCATGCAAACCTCAAGGAGTCTCATGCTCAACTCCAAGTTAAGCTTACCAAGGAAAAGGCCACATTTCCTCACATGGTCTTAATTGATAATGCAAATGCTACTAACCCATGTTGTGAGCATGTGCATCTTATGGAGGAGAATGCCAAGTTGAAGGAACAACTCGAGAAAGGTCTTGTGTCATGCATACAATGCGAGAAGAACCTAAATGACCTTTTGAGCAATCAAAAGGAAGTTGTGGGCAAGGAGGGAGTTGGGTTCACGCCCAAGTCTAAGAACAAGAAGAAGAACAAGGAGAAGAATAACAAGACCAATCGACCTCCCCCGCTCAAGCAAACCTTTGTGAAGGAGGGAGAGGGTGCTCCTAAGGAGAAGAATACCAAATAGCCACTAAAAAAAGCAATCAGGTTAATGGGTTCTTAAAAGAAATATTTCAGACAAAACAGATAATTATGACACATAGGCTAATGCATGAAACACTCAGATGATAAAGGTGCTTATAAACAGATAAAGTACAACATCTAGACCTTCATGGCACGCTTGATCATGACGCTACGGTTGTCCGTGTACTCGTCGGTTACGGGAAGCAGACACGCCCTCATGTCCAAGATCTGCTTGTACATGTCGTAGCATGCGTATGCATCCTTGGCCGCGTAGGTTATGTAGGCTAGATTCAGAGGTACCTCCCACGTGTTCAGGTCGTATTCTTTCATGTTGGCGTATCAGGGGTCGATGATGGTCTCAGCGAGGTCAACCACGGAGTCCTTCTCCTGCCCATTGCTGATGATCTTGTATTGCTTCTAGATGTCGACAAGCTTGTTGCACCAGATGGCCGAATCGTCGCATTCTTCCTTCTCTCCACCGTAGTGAAGGTGCAGTCGGCGCTGCCGATGAAACGGGAGAATGCTCCAGAACCTGGTGCAGCCATAGGACTGAGGCGAGGCAGAGCTTCACCGAGTCCGTATCATTGGTGTACATCACATTCAACTTGGTGCAGGCATAGGACTGAATAGCGAACTCAAAGGGGAACTCCTTGCTGAAGTCCATATCCAGCAGGCTCACCCTAGGATTGCCATTAGGGTCTCTTCGAGTGAACGAGTGTGTAGACGGCGGCAGCAGTTCATTTTCAGCTCTTGGGGAACTGGATTCAATAGTAAGCTGAGTGTGTACAGGCGAAAACAATTAGTACCCCTCCCTCATCCGCTGCACGCCCGGCAGAAGATGCACCCTCGGCGCATTCAAACGCCTCCATTAAGAAACCTACTCCGGCCACACGTCGGTTGACAAGCGGGTCTGTATTGGTACTGTAATAATAGGAGTTAGTGGTCACTTTACTTAAATTTAATTAGCTTTAATAGAAATTTATACTTAAAACAAGCAATGCATTCGCTCGTTCTATCAGTGCCACAGGATCAACATGCACAACAATTAGAATTATTATTCTCAGGACGCACACGATCAGCACATTTGTCGCACTTTCACAAAGATAATACTACCAAGTTTGAACTGTTTGTTATGGTTGTTGTCCTTTGCATTATCATGCCGTGTTTCTCAGCTTGCAAGATTCAGAACCAACAAATAAAATCCAAATAATAAGTACAACAAAGATGCCTACACATCTCATTGATTCACGGCTTGCAAGATTCAGAACCAACAAATAAAATCCAAATAATAAGTACAACAAAAATGCCTACACATCTCATTGATTCCCAGCTTGCAAGATTCAGAACCAACAAATAAGATTCAAATAATAAGTACAACAAAGATGCCTACACATCTCATTGATTCCCAACTTGCAAGATTCAGAACCAACCCATTAGAGCCTTTTGATAAAGTGAATATCGGGATTAAATCCATCTTGGCTAGCCATGTCATACAATCGAAGAACTTGGCGAATGCTCTTGTCCATCACAACATCTGTAGTTGAGTATTCCTGTTTGCACATCATGTTTGCACAGCACAAACAAGGAGACAGGAGAGCATGATTTCACTTTAATAGCGGCCTCCTTGAACTCAACCTCCAGCTCTACTTGGATGAGGTCTGCCTGGAGTTCCATGGTTCAATTCATGCGCCTTTTTCTGCAGTTCACCTAAAATGAAGCAAAGATTGCATCATTCAGCTAGCAAGAAGTACTTGCTCTTGTGAGCTGGCAGGTTCTTCTTTAGTAGTTGCACTAAAATTGAGGAACATTAAGGTTGGCTGTCCGGCTCATGTAAGGTGCAACTATAATTTTCTTATCCTTTTGTGCAGTTCCACTAAAATAAAGTGCCATTGTGGTGACAGTGACGGCTCCATCTTGCAAAGGCTAATAAAATGTTGCACGAGATTACCAGCAGAACTTGACGGAGATTTTGGAAACTCCAATCACCATTTTGTGCAGTTCCACCAAAATTGAGAGATGTTGCCCACGTGACATTTTAGTTGAACTGCACAAGACACTCATTCCAAAAAAAATGTTTTCTGCAGTTCACCAAAAGGTCACAATAGCAACAAGGTGAAATGGATATCCCTATCTACACAAAAAGATAAAAAGTAAACAGTTGCTGGTCAATAAGAATATACTAAACATATACAAAATGAAAAGAAGCATCTTAATTATGTTCATGGCAATCACGCAAGGACAGTAAAAAATTTAAAACGTTAGCAATGCTTCATGTTACCAGAAGCATTATGATCAACAATGAGATTCCTCAAATATGGGATTACTGTAATGGTGAAATTGCTTGTTTACTAGACACAGTAAATCAACAGCAGCTAAAGAGTTGGTTTAAGGGCATGGGACCGTGGGGACACCAAGACACTCAGTAGCGTAAAGGAGCAACTTACTTATTATACTGGGGAAAACAGCAGAAGTGCCATTTGTAACACAGTTTAATTGCACCTTATCACTGGAGGCATTAGATTAACAATAACATTGGTTCGACATGTCCCTAAGGTAACAATGTGATTGCTTCATTTTACATGCGCCCTTACATTAACAACAACAAAAGGTTGGTATAAGGACATGCGACAGTGGACGCATCAGCACAATGTACCTACAAGGAGGCATAAAGTGGTGATGCCGAGTTTGTTCATGCTATGTGACGGCAGGAAACATAATCCTGGAGACCTTGTACTATGTGACGGCAGCAAATCTAATCTAGAGACCTTTTACTCTATGAGGGCAGCAAATCTAATCGTGGAGACCTTTTACTATGTGAGGGCAGCAAATCTAATCCTGAAGACCTTTTACTATGTGAGGGCAGCAAATCTAATCCTGAGACCTTTTACTACGTGAGGGCAGCAAATCTAATCCTAAGACCTTTTACTATGTGAAGGCAGCAAATCTAATCCTGAACACCTTTTACTATGTGATGG
Organism: Triticum aestivum; assembly: GCF_018294505.1. NCBI lineage: Eukaryota > Viridiplantae > Streptophyta > Magnoliopsida > Poales > Poaceae > Triticum > Triticum aestivum. The sequence goes on along the minus strand of NW_025226560.1, from coordinate 8,852 downwards.
CAGCAAATCTAATCCTGGACATACTCTGTTGACTTGTACACCAGCCGCCACTTTCTATCCTTTTTTAAACCAATAATAGATCTGTTCCTTATCCAGTTTGTACTGCGTTTTCCCATTATTTCCCTTTTCAACCAAGAGATCGGTTGGGTATCCGGTCTCTACTACTTTCACCATATTATTTCCTCTTTGAATTAAGTCCTAGATTCATGCTACAACTTTCCCCACTTTCTTCATTGTTTGAACAAAGTCTTAGATTCATGCTACAACTTTCCCCACTTTCTTCACTTACACTATTCCTATAAATTTTGATGTGAAGTGGCATGATCCCAGTAAAGACTTAATATGCATGTTCGATGTTTTCTCCATTATAGGTAACCTAAGTATATCTTCCAGCACTTTGTGTTTTACAAATGAATTATTTGAATTTCATTTTAGTTGGCTTTGTAAGATATTTAGAGAATAAAGGAGATAACCATGTATGCATTGTTTGGTTTTACATGTGAAGGCCTCAAGCGTACTAATTACTACTCCCTCCGTCCGGAAATACTCGTGTGTATATGATGAGACGATCTAAACACATGCGTAGCTCGATCACACGTCTTGAATTAATTAGAATATTAAGAAGCTCTTCAAACAATTGCTCAATCCTATAATAATAGATGAGCAACCATATCATAGACAGGGAAAGGGACTGCTACATGCATAGACTGATATCGTCGTACCAGATAAGCAATTACCTACATAGCGATACATATAGGAAACGAGAGAACATAGGTTTTTATTTATGGCTGCAACTTCCAGATTGTCTCATTTACATACCACTGGTAAAATAGTCAACTATATTTAGTGTGATTAAAGTGCAGAGCTTTAACAATGGCATGAAGTACTACAATTGCCCATTAAACTCAAAACAAACAGTGCTCGATTAAAAGGGCTAACCAAACGTGTAGCTTGAATATGTCATAAAGTCGGAACGGTTGGATTATATGAAAGCATTCACTAAATGAAAAGTTACTGAATCACAAGATAAACACCTCCTGAACCTTATTTTCCAGGTAGGGGCCTCACCTTGCTATTGTTGCCTTTGGCGTTGCTTGGGGAGACAACAACCGAGGCGTAGATGAAGAGGCCAGGGGTGTGGTTCTCCTGTCGCAAGCACCGATGGGAGATGCAGCACGCCACTGGGGGCTAGCGGCAGCTCACCTCTTCCTCATCTGTTTATGTGGCTACGACCATGCCTCTCCTTCTCCTAAGCACTAAGTAACAGGGGAAAGTGCAACACTAATGAACCTTGATCGCAACGAAAAAGGAATCAATTAGGCGAGAGAAGCAGTGGGTGAGGGCGAGGCATACAAACCTGTGTTGCGGGACAGTGGTTAGGGCGACGACGACATCGGCAGCGGTGGTGACATCCGGTCGGCAGCAACCATGGAGACCCCCAGCAACGCGTACTTTCTCAGGCTTCATAGATGAATCCTGATAGAAGTATACCACTTGAGAATCACAGTTGTGCAAAATTGAGAATGACTAAGAAAAGAATATACGAATATTCTGAATTGGTGTATTGCTAAAGAAAGTTCTGTCAAATAAATAAAGAAGGCCCAGAGAAAAAATGGTTCAATGAGGTGAGAGAAGCAGGCGTAGATGTAGACCCTGGAAGTACACAAACTGAATACTCAGGTTCCATGGTTGTTACAGTAACTCTTCATATATATAAAATATAGGCTCTTATGAAAAAAAGAGGTGCACACCACAAACTTTACACTGATTACTCCAGTTACAACTATTACCTACAGAGAGCAGTTTAATTTAACAAGCTCAAAGTCACTTATTGTCAAGAGCCAAGAATATCTGGTCACCATAATTATAACTAACATGATGAGACGAAAGATAAAGTCAATTTTCACACACCTCTTATGAAACCAGGCATAAGTAAAACCGCATATATTAGGAGCGCAAGAAGTCGACATATTCACCGAGAGCCTACCCTGAAAACAAATAAAGGAAGTATAAAAAATATCCATAGAAAAAGGGTCAAGCTCAATCATATAGAGGCTTCTTTTGGGAAGATATATCATATATGCACTTGGATGTTTTGGTGAACAGATTACAGGCAGTCATTGTATATTAGGACATATATGAAGCGTGGGTACAAAACAGAAGAAAAGCAGCGGGACGGAACAAACCGAGTACATGGAAGACCGCCCCACACGATTTGATGATATTCCTTTGTGAGCATCGGATCTGTGGTACATTATTACTCACCACTTGGTACTTTGAAGCTAATAATGTCCCAGATTGGTGGCATTTTGTTTGAAAACATCCTGGTTCGGTTTTGCAGCAGTTTTGACTTCGATAGTGGTTCTGCAACTAATTAGTGGCATTGGAGGATAAATAAAATCAATCAATCAGTGGTAGGTAAATCAATCAATCAATTAGTGGCATTGAAGAAGAAGAAGAAGAAGAAGAAGAAGAAGAAGAAGAAGAAGAAGAAGAAGAAGAAGAAGAAGAAGAAGAAGAAGAAGAAGAAGAAGAAGAAGAAGAAGAAGAAGAAGAAGAAGAAGAAGAAGAAGAAGAAGAAGAAGAAGAAGAAGAAGAAGAAGAAGAAGAAGAAGAAGAAGAAGAAGAAGAAGAAGATGGGCGTCCTGAGAGAAAGAGAGAGAGAGAACCTTGAGTTGAGGAGCGAGCGCTGGAGGAAGGAAGAAAGCAGCAGTCCGCCTTGGTCGACCCCCCATTGACGGATGGATGTGATGGGAGCGCCATGGCCGGCGTCTTGGCTTGCCCGATCTGTGTCCTCCTTCTCCTTGTGGTGAGAGGAGAGGGGAGGGGAGGGTGCGGTTGTGGCGGATCCCGGTGACGGGAGATGAGGGGAGCGGCCGGCGGCGAGAGAGGAGCGAGGAGTTGGGTGGATGGCGGAGGCGAGGTCGGTGGAGGTCAGACGACGGCGCCGGCGGATCTGCGAGCGCCATGGACGCCGCCTGACCTGCTCGCTCCTCCTCTTCTCTTCCCACCTGAAGAACGCAGCGGCAAATCGACGAGGACGGGCATCGGCTGGTCGGCGGCGAGAAGAGAGGGAGTCGAGAGAGAAAGGGGCGAATGGGAGCACGAAAGGGCAAGCCAGTCGCCCTCCCCCACCTCATCGATGCACGTACCAATCACCGTCCACCATGCACGCGGCCTGGACAGGAAAAGACGGAAAAGCCCTCGGCGGGGGCAGGATTTTACGTGCGGTGGCACGAGATCTTTCCCCCGCCGACGCGCGTGACGGGGCGACCGGGCCGAAACCAAGCCACGGTCGCTGACAACCGAGGCCCACCCGCGAACAGACCCACACGCCAGCGACTTTAGACCGGTAAAAATGAAGTAAAAAACGAGCGGTGGGAGGCGCTATAGGAAGTTACTATTCATTCCAGCAGTAATTTATTTTGATTCGACGGCCCAGATTCCTCTAGATCTTGATCCAACGGACGAAAACGCATCAAGAGAACGCATCCAACGGCTGAAAGTCACTGAGCTCTGAGGAGGCTGTGTGAGGCCTTCTTCTCTTATTTCTAGATACATGTCACTCTTGATTCATTGTCTATCCCGATACACCACCGGAGGCATTTATATAGAGTCATATCTTGTTCTAGTTTTGAGTTGTAATTCATGAGTTGTAAATAAATAAAAGTGTGATGATCATCACTATTAGAGCATTGTCCCCCTCCACACACACACAAAAAAAAAGAGAAAAGCCAAAAAAAGAAAGGCAAAAAAAAATTAAAAAAAATAAAGGCCAAAAGAAAAAAAGGAAGGCCCCAAAAAATAAATAAATAAAAAGGGGGGCAATGTTACTCTCATTTTCCACACTTGTGCTTCAAAGTAGCACCATGTTCTTCATATAGAGAGTCTCATATGTTGTCACTTTCATATACTAGTAGGAATTTTTCATTATAGAACTTGGCTTGTATATTTCTACTATGGGCTTCCTCAAAATGCCCTAAGTCTTCGTGAGCAAGCAAGTTGGATGCACACCCATTTAGTTTCTTTTGTTGAGCTTTTATACATTTATAGCTCTAGTGCATTCGTTGCATGGCAATCCCCACTTCCCATGTTGACATCAATTGATGGGCATCTCCATAGCCCGTTGATTATCCTCGTCAATATGAGACTTTCTCTCTTTTTGTCTTCTCCGCACAACCTCCATCATCATATTCTATTCCACCCATAGTACTATATCCATGGCTCACGCTCATGTATTGCATGAAAGTTGAAAAAGTCTGAGATTATTTAAGTACGAAACAATTGCTTGGCTTGTCATCGTGGGTGTGCAAGATGGGAGCATTTTTGTGTGACGAAAATGAAGCATAGCCTAACTATATGATTTTGTAGGGATGAACTTTCTTTAGCCATGTTATTTTGAGAAGACATGATTGCTTTGATTAGTATGCTTGAAGTATTACTATTTCTTATGTCAATATGAACTTTTATTTTGAATCATTTGGATCTGAACATTCATGCCAAAATAAAGAAAATTACATTGAGAATTATGCTAGGTAGCATTCCACATCAAAAATTCTGTTTTTTTATCATTTACCTACTCGAGGACGAGCAGGAATTAAGCTTGAGGATGCTTGATACGTCTCCAACGTATCTATAATCTTTTATTGTTCCATACTATTATATTACCCGTTTTGCATGTTTCTGGGCTTTACTTTGCACTTTTATATCATTTTTGGTACTAACCTACTAACCGGAGGCCCAGCCCGAATTGCTGTTTTTTTGCCTATTTCAGTGTTTCAAAAAAAAGGAATATCAAACGGAGTTCAAACGGAATGAAACCTTCGGGAGCGATCTTTTTGGAACAAACGTGATCCAGGAGACTTGGAGTGGACATCAAGCAACAGAGGAGGCGGCCACGAGGGTGCTCGGCGCTCCCCTATAGGTGGGCGCCCCCCCACCCTCGTGGGCCCCTCGAGCGTCCACCGACCTACTTCTTCCTCCTATATATACCCATGTACCCCAAAACCATCAAGGAGCACCACGAAAAACTATCTTCACCGCCGTAACCTTCTGTATCCGCGAGATCCCATCTTGAAACCTTCGCGGGCGCTCCGCCAGTGGGGGAATCAACCACGGAGGGCCTCTACATCATCTCCAAGGCCCTTTCGATGAGTTGTGAGTAGTTTACCACAGACCTTCGGGTCCATAGTTATTAGCTAGATGGCTTCTTCTCTCTCTTTGATTCTCAACGCAAAGTTCTCCTTGATCTTCTTGGAGATCTATTCGATGTAACTCTTTTTGCGGTGTGTTTGTCGAGATCCGATGAATTGTGGGTTTATGATCAAATTTATCTATGAGAAATATTTGAATCTCCTCTGAATTCTTTTATGTGTGATTAAGTTATTTTTGCAAGTTTCTTCGAATTATAAGTTTGGTTTGGTCTACTAGATTGATCTTTCTTGCAATGGGAGAAGTGCTTAGCTTTGGGTTCAATCTTGCGGTGTCCTTTTCCAGTGACAGCAGGGGCAGCAAGGCATGTATTGTATTGTTGCCATCGAGGATAAAAAGATAGGGTTTATATCATATTGCATGAGTTCATCCCTCTATATCATGTCATCTTTCTTAATGCGTTACTCTGTTCTTTATGAACTTAATACTCTAGATGCATGCTGGATAGCGGTCGATGTGTGGAGTAATAGTAGTAGATGCAGGCATGAGTCGGTCTACTTGTCACGGACGTGATGCTTATATATATAATCATGCCTAGACAATCTCATAATTATTCGCTTTTCCATCAGTTACTCAACAGTAATTTGTTCACCCACCGTAATACTTATGCTATCTTGAGAGACGCCACTAGTGAAACCTATGGCCCCCAGGTCTATCTCTTATCATATAAGCTTTCAATCTACTTTTATTTGCATCTTTTACTTTTCCAATCTATATCATAAAAATAGCACAAATATTTATCTTATCATATTATCTCTATCAGATCTCACTTTCGCAAGTAGCCGTGAAGGGATTGACAACCCCTTTATTGTGTTGGTTGCGAGTTCTTATTTGTTTGTGTAGGTGCGTGGGACTTTTGAGGAGCCTTCTACTGGATTGATACCTTAGTTCTCAAAAATTGAGAGAAATACTTACGCTACTATTGCTGCATCACCCTTTCCTCTTCAAGGAAAACCAACGCAAGCTCAAGACGTAGCAAGGCTCATCCAAACGGCGTACAAATGGCATGGGATCGTTGAGGAGGTCGTGGCTCGCCCGGAGAGCGGTACCAGCGTCGAGCATCAGGTAACGCACGCCACCCTTACTGATGCCTTTCGCCGCGCGCGCGCTCTTTCGCCGCGTGCGTGCCGCGCACGCCGACTGATATTCTTTCCTTCGGTGCAGCTGCTACGCATGTTCGCCATGTTCCGCGATGACAACAGCGACACAGAGTTCAAGTGCCTCCACGTCTTCAAGCGGATCAACAAGTGCGAGAAATGGGCGGTCGTCCGATGCACCTTCGCCAAGGCCAAAGAGACGTACAAGCCGGACGCGCCGACCGCGCGGCCGACGGGCGCCCGGACGGCAACAAAGGTGCCAAGAAGGCGAAATACGCCGAGTCGGCTGTCGCACACGTGCAAGAGTCCATCGAACACTGTCTCGCCGACACCAAGACCAGGGCCGCGAGCGAGAAGAGAAAACTGAGGCGAGGTGGGCTGTTTTGATGACGAACAACGCCGTCAAACTCGACTTGCTCCGGACTAACGCCGTCGTGAAACTCAAAGCTCAAGACGCCAAGAAGAGGAACAACGACCTCGCCTTCTTGATGGGCGGCGCTGACATGCTCCAGAGCGGCGACGAGAAGCTCAAGGCGTGGTTCTTGGCGGAGCGCGACCTCATCTTGAACCAGATACCGTCGATGTCGCCGCCGCCCAGCCCGACGGCTGATGACGATGCCTCCGCCGCCCCCAGCAGCACCGAAGAAGCCGCGTTGACTCCTCCCAGCCCGCGTACGCCGACAACGACGCCGTCGAAGGTTGAGCTCGACGTTTGATGTACTCCTTCCGCGTCCTTCCTTTTTTGTACGCCGAACTACTGCATGTCCTTTTATTTGATCGCCGAACTGTGGCGCCGAATCGCCGAACTGTGGCGCTGAATCGCCGGTTTGTTGTTTCTTCTGAGCGGGAACGTTGGAGTTCGAATATGGGGCGCCTTGGAGGGCGGCACCTGGGGGTGTGGCTGGGGAGAAACAAACCCCAGGGGCCGATCTAGCGCCGGATCGTCCCGAGGCCGCTCTTTTTTGGTGCCCTGGGGGGCCAAATGGTTGGAGATGTTCTTAGTCCGACGTGGCAGACGTGCCCGGGCAGGCCTAGGCCACCCAATATCCACCTCAACTAGATCGGCTTCGCGCCTTGGCGCGAGGGTGCCGGTCACAATGTTCTGACAAAGCATATAACAAATTGTTTGTAGAAAACCAGGTATAGCATGTGTAGGCAAACAATCGAGTTAGAAGCAAAACATAATAATGGAACTGAAGATGACAATCAGGTTATAAGACAGGATCAAGCTTGGTACTTTCATACGACCAGGGATACAACACAGTACCATACATCAGGATCGCGACTTGGCGCGAGAGTGTCGGTTCCTAACTTTGTGCCTAAGCGCTTGTGTCAGTCAGGCAAAGGCAAAGTTTAGCATGTTTACTTGCCACTGATAAAACAATAGTATTTATCATGATTAATAATAAAAGGACATAAATTTGAGCACAAAGTAGAAAGATTAAGCTTGATTAAGAGCAACAGGGCATGCAGCACAGTGCTAAAGAGTAGGAAGTGTGATCAATAATGAGCATGCAAACCACATATACGGCTAACACAAAATTCTATTATTCATACAAAGCAATACAGGTCCGAGAGAGCAAAAAGCAGTTTTGATGCAACATAATATTCAGAGGTAGGCATTACTACAAAAGTTGAACACATCAAGCAATTTCGATGCAACATAATATTCATTACAAACCGAGCACTAACTGTTGAGAATGCTTGTTCATAGATAAAAGGTAAGGTTAACCATGGATGACAAAATAGAACACTGAATTTTAAGCAACATCGCATAAGGAAAGCGGTGCTGGATAGAAGCGGCTTTTCCATCTAACACACGCTGAAGCACCGATCCAGTCAGCATTCTCTTGAACTTTGCACTGGACATGACATGATTCTGTAGAAACAAAATTCCAAAGAGAGATCAAAACAACATATACTATAGGTTGCAATGAGTTAGCGAGCAAAGGACTGAATAGATGAACCAAAAGGGCACATCGCATAAAGACACTTGGCCTAGAGCTTGGATTTTTTTTATCAGGGGGCACGTCATCTTTCCCTATCATTTTATCATTAACTTTCCTTCAATGGTAAACAACATTTAGATGCAAACAGACAACTCCAATGCAACACTTCGGAAAACTTAAATCCAAACAAAGGTAGATACCTCAGCTCAGCAGCAGCTTCATCATCCAAAGCATGGATGTCATCCTCCAGCAGCCCAGTTTTGTAGATAGAAATTCAGGAAGGTTGTTGATTGACTAACACATGGTCGTTGAGTCTTTTGGCAAGGGAAAAGAAATACCTGGATGCTATCATTTGGAAATAAAGGCTTACAGCTGAGTACCGGCCACTTCAGTTTTGTCAGGCCCCTCTTATGCTAATGTAAACGGCGAAATTAGCAAGCTAATGATGCAATTGCAAAATCATTTGCAAGCAGAACTTGGATCATATTAATTGGACCCATCTAGACAACATGAGAGCAGCTCTAGAATTTCTTCACAGAGGCCGGGAAACGATTAGTTGATTTGCCTTTTGGAGTGGCCGGGTCCTAGCAGGCAG
>NW_025226559.1:0-14487 GCF_018294505.1 Triticum aestivum | reverse complement strand
AGGAGGTCTGGGTACCCTGGTTCCTAGAACGCCAATAGTAGGAGCCAATATGGGCATCCAGGTTCCGCAATTGGTTATTGACCGGAGAGGTGTCTCAGTCATGTCTACATAGTTCTCGAACTCGTAGGGTCCGCACGCTTAACGTTCGTTGATGATATAGTATTATATGAGTCATTTGGTGACCGAATGTTGTTCGGAGTCTTGGATGACATCACGGACATGACGAGGAGTCTTGAAATGGTCGAGAGGTAAATATTGATATATAGGACGATGGTATTCGGACACTAGAAGTGTTTTGGAGGGTACCGGGTACTTATCGGGTCACTAGAAGGAGTTTTGGGCATCCCCAGCAAAATATAGTCCTTATGGCCCAAGTGAGGGAACACACCAGCCCGCAAGGGGCTAGTGCACCCTCTAAGGGCCGACCTAAGGGGAGGGAAAGGAAAGGGTAGGAGAAAAGGAAAGAGTGGAGTTGGACTCCCACGTCCTTCCCTATCCCCCCTCTTTCCTTTCCCCCTTGTCCATACAAGGAAAGGGGGCGCAGGAGGGCAGGAGCCCTAGGGCTAGCGGCCAGCCCCTAGGGGCGCGCCCTGGCTGCCATGGAAGGCCCCCTCTCCCCTCCACCTATATATACATTGGGAGGGGGCGCCACACAAGGGCACAACATTGTCTTAGCCGTGTGCGGCACCCCCGTCCACTGTTTTCTCCCTCGGTCATATTTTTGTAGTGCTTAGGTGAAGCCCTACGGAAATCACATCACCACCACCGTCACCACGCCTTCATGCTGTCGGAACTCATCTAATACCTCACCCTCTTGCTGGATCAAGGACGCTGAGGACGTCACAGAGCTGAACGTGTGTAGAATGCGGAGGTGTCGTGCGTTCGGTACTAGATCGGTTGGAGCCCAAAGAAACTTCAACTACATCAATTGCGTTGTGAAACGCTTCCGCTTATAGTCTAGGAGGGTACATAGACACTCTCTCCCCCTCTCGTTGCTATGCATCTCCATGGATAGATCTTGTGTTTGCGTAGAAAACAATTTGTTTTCTATGCAACATTTCCCAACATAAGCTTCTGTCACTCTAGCAACCCATCATCTAATGGCTACTCCACAATGCATTCCCTTAGGCCCAGATATGGTGAAGAGCCATGTAGTCGAGGTTCACATGACACCACTAAGGGAATCACGACATACATATTATCAAAATATCGAACACATATCAAATTCACATGATTACTTGCAACAAGATTTCTCCCGTGACCTCAAGAACAAAAGTAACTACTCACAAACGATAATAATATTAAGGGTCAGAGGGGTATTAAATAGCATGATGGATCTGAATATATAGTCTTCCACCAAATAAACCATATAGTAATCAACTACAAGATGTAATCAACACTACTAGCCACCCATAGGTACCAATGTGATGTTCCGTTACCAAGATTGAACGCAAGAGATGAACTAGGGTTTGAGAGGAGATGGTGTTGTTGAAGATGTTGATGGAGATTGTCGTCCCATGGATGAGAGGGTTGTTGGTGATGACTGTGATGATGATTCCCCCCTCTCGGAGGGAAGTTTCCCTAGCAGAATCGCTCTGCCAGGGAAAAAGGGCGCCTACCCAAGTTCCGCCTCGAGACAACGGCGACCCATCCCCAAAGTCCTCTCCTTACATTTTTTCTAGGTCAAAATGACTTATATACCAGAAGGGGGCACCGGAGGTGGGCCGTGGAGGGCACAACCCACCAGGGTGCACTTGGGCTGCCTGGCACACCCAGGTGGGTTGTGCCCACCTGGTGGGCCTCCTCCGGTAGTTCTTTGCTCTAGTATTTTTCATATATTCCAAAACAATTCTCCATAAATTTTCAGCTCATTTGGAGATGTGCACAATAGGTAACTCTGTCGTAACTTTTTCAGGTCTAGAATACCAGCTGCAGGTATTCTCCCTCTTTGTGTAAACATTGCATATTATGAGAGAAATGGCATTATAATTACTCCAAAAAGCATTATTACGCATAAAAACATAGTAAATACTAGTAGGTAAACATGATGCAAAAAGGATGTATCAAGGCACGCTTTCGTGGGCTTCACGCAAAGGGTGGAACTTGCGGAAGATTCCACATCTGGGGGAGAGACTCTCATCTACTCAGGTGATGAGTCCTCAACTAGAGAGACATAGTCAATCTACCATGTCCAAGACGGTAGGCTTGGGGGCTGTTCTGATGGTAACACTATTTCGGACCCCTACGAGCCGCTGAGTCGAGCCGCATCTTCATGGCACGCACGGTGCCGACTCTTAATTCTTTGATGACTGGTGCAACTACATGTAACATCCCAATTTTTATTAAATTTGGACGTTAATAGAATCATTCAATGCATATCATATTTCTTTACATATTGGAATTTTTGAAATATTCAAATAATATTTTTCCACTCGAGAAAAACAAATGAGAGGGGATAAGATGACTTCCTCAAACTTATAAAAGAGTGGGAAATTTTATTTTGAATATTATTTGAAGTTTTGGACTTTTTTGGTATTTATTTCATTTGCCAAAAGTGCAGTAAGTGCATTAGGAAAATATTTTCAATATATTCTGTGCTAAAGTTAATGTTCACTAGGCTCTAAATATTGTATAGTTATTTTAGAAATTGTTGTGGTGTTTTTACTAATTCTTTTGAATTATTTAGGGCCACTTTAGTGTTCGGTTTAAAAAAACACGCACACACACACACACTCACCCGCCTGGACCGAAACAAGTTCGGCCCAGGAACGCGCGCGCTCAGCCAGCCGCGCCAGGATAGCCAACCCACCGGCCATTTCGGCCCAAGGCCGCCCGCGCGCCCGAAGCCTCCTGCCCGGTCGACTGCCCCGCGCTCGCCCTTGCTCGCCTCCTCTCGCTGCCGCTGCCAGGTGGGCCCCGCACGTCAGGCCGTCCCCAACCTCCCGCACCGAATGGGATAAACATCCTCACCACGCTCCCGCAACCACCGCTTGGCTCACTCGCGGATGAGGCTTATCTGTTGACCCCGAGCCCTCTGCCCTCGCCTATAAAAGCCCCTCGACCCCCTCGTTCGATCACGCCGTCTCGCACAACTCCACGCCGCTCACAGCCGCCGCGCTACCCGTTCGCATCTCGCCAGAGCCGCGCTACTCATCGGAGCATTTCGTCGCCCGTAGACCACTCCGACCCTCACTTTTCTGTAAATTTTCTTAGCTCGCCGAGTCGCATTCGTTTGACATAATTTTTGCCCCTAGGTCCCGTCGGAGCCGCCGCACCGCCGCCGCCGGCGCCGCCGGAGCACCGAGCCCCATCTTGTTTGCCTCGCCCCGTCCTGACGCCACTGACGAACGCCGACACCACCTTCGCGACGCCCTCGACGCGTCGCACCTCCCCGTCTTCTTCCCCGTCGACGAGGACCACTGCAGCTGCCGCCCCCTCCGTCACCGACGCCGCGCAGCCGTCTTCATCGTCGCCGGCAACCACCACCACCCACTGTAAGATGCTGCCCCCACTCCCGCCCGTTAGATCGATCACCGATGGCCCAGATTAGATTAGGTTAGTTTGTTTTTTTAGTTGAACAGGTACGCGGTTAACCGCGGGTTTTTATTCTAAAACCGAACGGTTTCTGTATAAGTTAGCCGCCGCCGCTGTTTTTCTTACATTGTGGCCGTCCACTGTATAAGCTACGCGGTGAACACCTTTCAGCCAGTAGGAATCTGCCACGTGCCAGGGACCTATTTGCAATAGTTTTTTTTCACTCTTTAGTCCCTGTTATTAGCAGATTAGTCCCTAAACTTAGATTAGCCACAACTTTTTAACCGTAGATCCAAATTCGATGAAACCAGCGGCAAATTCTTCATATTGTTTAGATCTATCCAGTAGTATCCCTTTAGTTAAACTTTGGTTGGGCTAAAATTTGAATTTATTCAGATTCAAATTCGAACTTCAAATAGCCATATCTTCCAAACCATAGCTCCGATTAAGTTGATTCTTTTTGCACTTTGTCACCGTAGCCAAACCCTATCACCTGGACCTTTGTCACAACAATTTTCACACACTAGAATCTGTCCATTAATATATTTTTACTAGTATGCATAGTATGCACTATAGTTCACATCACTTCTTGAACCATAGGCCCATGTGGTTTTGCACTTAGAATATTTTCATGCTAGTTAAGTGTATGGTTTGTTCATTTGGTTTTTTTGAGACTTTTTCCTTGGCTTGTTTTTGGTTCTTTGGAGTGTTTGCTTATGTATGATTATTTTTACTTTGATGATAGATTGCACGGAGTGCGAAGCAGAATACTACCAATCTTTAGAATTCAACCAGGAGTACCAAGGCAAGATGCATCTTGATCATGTTTCATTACCTATGTTTTTGTTATGCACTTAGTTCTTTGCGGTAGGACTGCATGGTAGGAATTTATGCCGGATGGCTATGCTTACACCCAGTAGTTCATTGAGGTAGGTTTGAAACTTATCACATTGTCGCCACCGTTTTACATTATGTTGCTTCGCTGAGTAGACGTGGATTGGGGAGTGAACATTGTAAAGTATGAGTGACAATGTAGTAAATAGGACCTAAGATAATTAATGAACGACCTGGGCGGAAACTTGTTGGAATGGTGGTGAAGTACAGTGGGGCACGCATGGGAAATCCATGGTGTTGCACCACTAGTGGACCGTCCGCTCAGGCTCAAGGAGATCAATCGTATTCTCATGTCTAGAAGCTTACGTGTGCAGCTGCAAGCCAATATGAGCTCTAGCTTAGTTGAGTAGATAGTGTGACCCCTTCCGGGATAGGCTAGCAGATGTAGAATGAGTAGGTGTACCGGCCTATCTGTGGGTTAGGGGAAACATTTTCGAAAGGCTATGTCTCGACCCTCCGATCATGGATGTGGTCGAGTCTTGTGGGGAAAAGTGTGCAACCTCTGCAGAGTGTCAACCTAATCGATTAACCATGTCCCCAGTTACGAATAATTTGAGCATCTAGTAGTGGAAATGCTGGGAGATCTCATCACCTTAATTAAACAGTTGGGATTATAAGTGATAACTTTGGGAATGGAGTGAGTTGGGTTTGCCAACTCATCCTATGCTATTTTTCGTAGTTGTAGAACAATTACTTTGCAATAGGGAAAAACTAGCTTTATGCAAAAACTAAACTTAGAGCTTTCCACCAGCCAAATTGCATGTACAAATAGGTTCATTTACTCTTGATGTGACTTGCCAGTACATTCAATGTACTGACCTATATGGCTGCAACTTATCACGTTGCAGATATATCCGACGAGGATTAAGGTGCGACAGGTTGATGTTCTACACTCAACCTTGCTCGTGGAATTGGACTCATTTACTACTTTGCTTCCGCAGTATTTGTTTATTCAGCTCTATGCCCTATTATGTAGTAAATGTATTGCTCCTGGACTATCGATGTAATAAAGAGATGTGTGTTATTTCTGTTATTTCATCGAGTACTGTGTGTGCTAGCAAGTCGATCTCGGGACTAGCACGATAAGCACAGAGACTTCGACTCTTACCGGGTCGGGTCGCTACAAGATGGTATCAGAGCACACGTTGACTGTAGGACGCGACCCCTAGAAATGGAAAGCCATAGGATAAAAACTTTATTTTTACAATTTTCCTATATATCCTTTGGTCACGTACCTTCTCTGCTTCCTTACTAATTTCTTCTCTCTTTCAAAAAAATGTAGATGTCGTCCTCCATTGTTGACTTTGAGCAGCCCGATGAGACCATGCCCTTTGGACGGTAGCTGGTGAAGATCGTGAAGCACCTGAAGATTGGGCTTCCCACATTCACTGGAACCTTCACCACCACCTTGCCCGACGAGACGCGTTGGAGGATCAATGCCCATATCCCCGGATGCATCCTCGAAAACTGCACCAAGCCCATTGAGTTCCATGTGGATACTGCAACATGGGGCTTGGGCAGGGGCATCGCTGCTCACATTGCTCTCGAATGCATTCGGGAGGAATACGACGAGGACCTCAAGCGGACCTTCTTCATGATGTACGGGCGCCGTGACGCGAATGGAGATGTGGTGCATACCCTGGAGGACAAGACGATAGCATCCCATATCCAGGACATGGAAGATCACATTCGTATGATAGAGCTAGAGCTATCTGACAACATGATCGTCATCAAGAACCTCATGACCCGCAAGGCCGAGCTCGAGGAGGAACTCCAGGACGCTCGCATCGAGAACAAGGGGGAGTTGAACGCACTTCAAGAGAAGATTGATGACCTAAAGCTTGAGCTTGAGGAGGCCGAGGAGAAGCTAGATGAGGGAGAAAACATCCAGGAGGATCACTCGTACGGTGCCTATGTCAGCCAAGACAAGGACCAGGATGATGAGCTCAGAGATGACAACACGGAGAGTGATGCAAGGACACCCGACGTCAACATGGTTGACTGGTCCTCATCCGATGAGATTTAGATTTTATACCACCATGAGAGTTTAGGCATTCGATTCTGTTATCCGATTAGTTTCTTTTATTTGTGAGACCTTGTCAAATCTTGTGACATGGCTTACCTTAGGTTTGATTATTCATGTGAACCTCTTTGATTGAAATTGAATTGGAGTGATTTGAAGTTTTATTGCTATCATGTGCATATGGGTAGTGTGACTTACTCTTTAGACCTTTCTATTCTAACTTCCCATCCACTCTAAACCCACCAGATGCCTCCAAGACGTGACCCTGGATTCAACTTTCCACCGGAGCTCACCCAATTGATTCAGCAGCAGAATGCTCTTACGCAGATGCTCATTCAGAACAAGAACCAGAACAACAACAACAACAACAACAACAACAACAACCCACCGCCGCCACCCCCAGTTGACAGCCTTACCCATTTTTTGAGGCTGAACCCACCCGTGTTCTCTAGCAGCACAGAGCTGATCGTCGCAGATGACTGGCTCCGCAAGATAGGAAGGGAGCTAGCCATAGCAGGATGCAATGATGCTGAGAAGGTGAGGTTTGCCGCCCACCAGTTGGATGGACCGGCAGCTGCTTGGTGGGAGAACTACACCACCACATACCCCATGGAGAGTGTGACTTGGAATCAGTTCCAGCAGGCGTTCCGCACTCCTCATGTCTCAGCTGGAGCCATGAGTCTGAAGAAGAAGGAGTTCCACAGTTTATGCTAGGGAGGACGCACGGTATCTCAGTATGTTGATGAGTTCAGTAAGCTAGCCCGTTATGCCCCAGATGACGTGGCCACTGATGCAGCCAGACAGGAGAAGTTTCTAGAGGGACTGAACGATGAGTTAGGAGTTTAGTTGACGGTGGCGACCTTTGCGAACTATCAGGAGCTGGTCGACAAGGCTACCATTCTCGAAGGCAAGAACCAGCAGATGGAGAACCGTAAGAGGAAGTATGGTCACGGGAAGTATAACTCAGGAGTTCAGCAGAAACCCCGCTATAACCCGTATTCAGGAAGTTCTGGATCAGGCACTAGCAAGTTTGGAGGAAATCATCATAACCATGGGGGTCACATTCAACATGGAGGAAATGGACACAACCACCATCACTAGCAAGTATGAACGAAGACCCTCACGGAGAAGCAAGGATTCGGAAAGGAAGGACAAGTCATCAAGGAGCTACACAAAATGAAGACATCAAGCTCATGTTGGTGAATGGGTATCCGGCTCCAACTCCGACAAACACTCCGAGAGAAGCTATCACTCCGACTCCGAATATACTCAAGATGAAGGTGTTGCCGGTCTAGCACTTGTGTCAACCAACTCCTACGACATATTTGATTCACCAAATGAAGGAATTGGAAGATGCTTCATGGCCAAAGTTCCAAAGGTAACACATCCTGAGTATGTTGATTTCAATAGTGATGAAGATGAGTTGCTTGTGGATGATGATCTACTTATTGACAACTCTAGTGATGAATACTATGATGAAACGTCAATTAATCATGCTAATCAAGATAAAACGAATGACAATGATAAGGAGAAGATTGAGCTTCTAACTAAAGAACTAAACACTCTTAAGTTGGCTCATGAAACTATCTTCGAAGATCATCGAGAACTTTTAAGGGCTCATGAGAAGTTACACTTTGAAAAGCTCAACCTTGAGCAAGAGCATGAGTTCTTAAAAGCAATCAATGATGATCTCCGTAAGAAAAGTTCACCTTACATTGCCAAGCGTTTACTCTTATCTACTTACATGCCTCAAGTCAAGTCTAGTAACAAGTAAAAGAAAGATACTTCCTCTAGTAGTAACAATAATAATGTCAATATTATTGCTTCTAGTAGTTCTCTTGATTCTACTAATGATTCTCTTAGCCAAGTTACACTTGAGCAAGAAAATAGCTTATTGAAGGGAGTTATAGAGAAAGGTGTTTACAAGAGCCTTGCCGGGAGTAAGAAATTAGGAAATTGTACGCAAGCAAGGAAGACACCGGAAGAATCAAGGTGTTGGTTTTGAACGAAAGTTCAATGCCAATGGAGTTGAGTGGGAAGAAGATCAATACCCCAAGACGAAGTTTGTTCCTCAACAAGAGAAGTATGATCCTACTTCCTTCAAGGGAACACAAGAACAAGATGATCTTCCACCACAAGATCACAAGAACAAAGGCAAGGACAAGCTTCAAGAAGAGATTGATGCATTTGAAGAAGCACCTAAGGCCTCGTTCAAGTCGGTTCCCAAGACTACGTCAAGTTCTACTTCATCAAGTATAACTACAACTCCAAGGATTCCCATCAAGATGATGTGGATCCCGAAGAAGAAGAACTAGAGAGTTTTTGAGGGTGACACCGCCATCATTCTTCACTCATATCATTATGGCAAGGACAAATGCAATCAACTTCCACATCTTGCACTAGTTCAAGGAGTCACAAACCCTCATGTTGGTAAGGCAAGGGACAAGGTAACCTAATGATTTCATGGACATCATCATGTGTGTTCATCACTCTATGTCTATGGATATTCTTGTTTGTTCCTTGTGGGACTAACCCATGTAGGTAAGTTGAAAGCGCAACTCACTCCAACGGATTGCTCCAAATGATCTACATCAACATTGAGCATCCACATCTTCAACACCTACATGAAGTCATAATCGACAAAACCCAAGGTTAGTTCATCCCTCTAAAGGGGGATCTCACATCTAGGGGGAGCTTAACTCTAAGAATTGAGTCAAAGCAACTCTAATGGTGTGAACACATCAATGCATTATGTAAAAGTGGTAACCCCACTTGAGCTTAAACGATGAGTATGACCTATGATCAAATGTTCTCATTTGACTCCTAAGTCAATATACTCATATATAGATGACCTAGTCATCGCCAGTTGTTTGATAGATGCTAGAATTGGTTGTGCATGTCTTGCCACATATTTCATTTGCCATCTTATTGTGTGAGCATGTTGGTGCATATTTTACTCATTCAAGGACATTCACTTGTTGTTTTGATTGATTTGCCTCTTTTTCTTCTTTCCAAGTGGATGGACAAGAATGCCTAAGAACCTTCTCTAGCTATCTATGCTTTTCTTGTATCAAACTCTATTCATGCTACATCACAAAATTTGATCATGTCAGATTCGAACCACTCTGTGTGAGGAGCACTCGGAGTCCCCGATTCATCATAGACTTAAACTTCCAAAACTTCTTTGTGATTATCGGTCTGACCTATTCCTCCATTTCGGTCCTACCGAGATCATTAAGTCGATCTAAGTTTTGAATCTCGATGCAACCGATTTGAACTTTTCGGTCACACCGAGTTGCTGTAACTGTACACAGTTATGCATATCGGTGCCACCGAGTTGTTCCACTCTGTTACACTGATAGGGTCGGGCTATATACAGTCACGGGCAAAAATTTGGAAATTCCATCGAACCCCTTCGCCCGCGCAATAGCTCGCTCTGCCTCCAAGGTCTCTGGATCATCTCCTCATTGCCGGCCGCCTCCTGTCGCTGGTCTCCGCCGCCGTCAACAGAATTCAACCCCGTCGTTGCTGCCGTAGCGAGTTCATCGCCGAGCTAGGGTATGGACTCGATCACTGTGCTATCCTCGTCCGATTCCTAGCACATTGTGTTCTTATTGATTCTTGCCACGACTGAAACACTCCTATCTAGTCAATGCAATCCGTAGATTAGATGAGATTCAAAATTTTAGGGTTAGGTTTCCGGCGAAACCATCTCGGACCCACCGAGTTGAAAAACTCGGTCCCACCGATTTGGCATAAGCCATTGCACTAGCAACTCTCGGTCTGACCGAGAATTGCTAATTGGTGAGACCGATTTTAGGACTTTGTGAAACCCTAGCAGTCTCGGTGCCACCGAACTGTGACTCGTTCCAACCGAGTTCATCAGTTTAGGTTCCAAAACTGCTTCGGTATCACCGAGTTTGAAAATCAGTTGATCCGAAATGCTTTCTATGGAAAACTAAAACTGAATTTTTGAATCGTTCTGTTGCAAAAATCTCTGCATTTTGTGATGCTCATCCACTCTATCTCATCTATAACTCTTCACAGGGTCAGCAGTCAGTGTTTGCGGCATGCCAGACTAGAGTGACAGCCAGAACAGGGCAGAAGAGCAGATTGACATGATTCAGGGCACTAGTCCCTCCAGCACTTCAGATGAAGGCAGCAGAAGCACTCCTAGCAACCTGCCTAAGGCTGCTACCAGGCAAAGGAAGAAGAGAACTTCAGACTCTGAAGATGAGGATTATAGAGCAGAAGAGGATGAGGCTACTTCCAAGAAAGTAGAGCTCAAGAAGAAGCTCAGCTCAACTGCAGTAAAGCCAGGCATGAAGATTAAAAGGCCAGCAGGAAGACAACCAATGTCCAAAGCCAGAGTCTCCACTCAAATACCTATGGAATCCCAATCCAAAGAGCCTGCTGCTGAAGGAAAGAAAAGGAAGGAAAGGGTCAAGAATACCATTGCCAGAGTTGTTGGGCAACCTTCCATGATGGAAGAGGAAGAAGAGGTTGCTGCACCAGCACCAAAGGCACCAAAGCTTATGGTTGATGCTATTAGATCAGGGGCTGCAACATCTAAGCCCAAGGAAGCACCCAAAGCTGCCCCCAAGGCCAAGCTTGCACCAAAAAGGAATACCAGGAGTATTCCAGCTGCTGAGAAGAACAAGGCCCCAGTGCCTAATGTTGCTGATGAGGAAGATGAAGAAGGACAGGTCCTAAGGAAGCTCAAGCCCAAGATACCAGACCACAATGATGCCCATCCTATGGCTGAGGACATGGACATCAGAAGAGACTCAGGGTTGAGGCTATGGAGGCTGACAGATCCATATGCCTCAAGGAGAAGAACTGCTGTTGATTATAGGTTCCATACAAAGGAACAACAGGACTTCTATGAGACAATCTTGTTGGACAAGAAGCCCATAGTATGTGATATGAGGTGGGTCGACTGGACCTATATTAAGGAAAATGAAGAGCCCTATCCTGGAGTGCAAGACAGTTTTGTTGCTTGTGGAGTTGCAGATTATGTTGGGCAAAAGCTCACAAACTAGAATGATGAACTTATCATGCAATTCTACTCCACAACACACTTCTATCCAGATGGGAGGATAGTTTGGATGTCTGAAGGTACAAGGTACCAGTCCACTGTTGAGGAATGGGCAAGACTGATCAATGCCCCAAAGGAAAATGATGATGACCTGGATGTATATGCCAAGAAGAAGATGGACCACAATTCCATGGCACACATGTACAAGGAGATCCCAGACAAAGCTGTTGAGACACATAAGTTTGGATCAGTCCACTTTCTTCTGTCAGGGCTGCCAACTATCAACTGCATCCTAAGGCACACTCTATTGCCTAAGTCTGGTGACCACAGCATGATCAGAGGGCATGCAATCAACATGTTGCATTTGTTTGATGTGCCTCAGAAATTCAAGGTCATGAGCCTTATGGTTGAAACCATTAAGAGGACTGCAGCAGATCAGAAGAGGAGCTGTGGATATGCCCCTCAGATTCAGGAGTTGATTAACTCAAAGATGGGAACTGGCAAATATCAATTGGATAAGGAACATTTTCCACTTTATCCAGACTTTGAGGACAATGAGGTTGTCATGAATGAGAATGATCCATCACCTGTACATGCTCAAGAGAAGAAGAAGAAGGCAAGGAAGGAGAAGGCTGCCAAGATGCCAACTCAAGAGGAGGCATCTGAGTATTTCTTGAAGAGCAAGCAGGAGCAGCTTGGTTACTTAATAGCATCAACACTGAGGATTGAGAAGGGACTGGCCACCCTCACTCAGAATCAGGAGAACTTGGAAAGAATCATGGAACTCAAATTTCATGATCTTGATGTCAAAGTAACTAAGATTCAGTCAGTTGTGGAGCAGCTGCAGGATGACATGCAGGAGAGGCAGGGCAAGACTACCACTAATGTGTTTACCAGAGTGCCTAGAGCCTAGAGGTCAGTTGTAGTGCCTGTAACAAACACTAGAGCAACATCATCTGCACCAGCTACAGCTCCTACAGCTCCAGTGCAACTAGCTCCAGCGTCAACTCCAGCACCCTCTACTTCAACTGAAGCCTTCATTCTTGGAGTTATCCGGACACCAGCACCTGAAGATCAAGCCTGAGAGACGACCTAGCACTATGCATTTTTATGAACTTTTTGGTAACTTGTTGCCAAAGGGGGAGAAAAATGAATAGATCATAGGCTTCGAGAGAGAGAGAGTGTTGCTTTTATTCTCTCTTGATTTAGTGGTTAAAACTTGTTTGCTTTTGATTGCTTGAGATACTATGCTATTCTTGTGAGACATTGATGATCATGTGTTTGATCATAAGCTACACTTATGCATGTTTGATGATATTATCTTATCTATCCTATGTGATTATTCACTTTGCTTGGTGATGAGTGCATGTATTCAATATCTATCATTTTGAGCGCTCCACCAAGATGTATGTGACATGGAAGAGTAACCCATGAGCCTAATTTCTTGTGCATTTGCAGTCCAAAGCAAATTTTAAACTATGCACAAATTTAGGGGGAGCTCTTGCTTATCACATACTTCTCAAAGCGACGATGTTTTTCAATCTTATTATCATTAGTCGCGGCTTTGATCTATATGTTGTCATCAATTACCAAAAAGGGGGAGATTGACAGTGCAACTATCCCTAGGTGGTTTTGGTAATTCATAACAACATATAGCTCATTGAGATAATGCTATTCCAAGACTATTATTTCAGGAAAGCTCAATGAATGGCATGGCATGGATGATGAAAGTGCATCCCTCAAAATACTAAGGACAAAGGATTGGCTCAAGCTCAAAAGCTCAAGACTCTTCATTTTATATTTTAGTGATCCAAGATCACATTGAGTCTATAGGAAAAGCCAATACTATCAAGGAGGGATGAGGTGTTGCTTAATGAGCCTCTTGCTTCATGTGCTTAGTGATATGCTCCAAAACCCTCAGCTACTTCCTCACATCCACAAATGACCTAAACCTAAAGCCAAAATCGGTCACACCGATTCTTCCTATCCGGCGCCACCGATTTCAAAAGTCATAGCCACTGCCACAAAACCTAGGCAAATCGGTCCTACCGATAGGGATCTCGGTCTCACCGAGATGAGATTGTAATCTCTCTGTTTCCCTTCGTAACATTTCGGTCAAACCGAGTTTACCTGACCAACTCTCTGGAAAGCTTATTACCAAAATCGGTCTCACCGAGTTTGTGTAATCGGTCTTACGGAGATTACATTATGCCCTAACCCTAACCGAATTGGTCTCACCGAGTTGCATGTTAGTCCCACCGAAAATCACTAACGATCACTAGGTTTACTAAATCGGTCTGACCGAGTCTGTTGAATCGGTCCCACTGAGTTAGGTAAATTGTGTGTAACGGTTAGATTTTGTGTGGAGGCTATATATACCACTCCCCAACACTCAACTCTCTCTCATAGGATTTGGATCTGGTGGAAAGAGGATTTGAGTGGAAAGCGAGTTCATCATCAATGCACCATTTGTTACTTCTTGGAGAGTGGTGTCTCCTATATTGGCTAGGTGTCACTTGGGAGCCTCCGACAAGATTGTGGAGTTGAACCAACGAGTTTGTAAGGGCAAGGAGATCGCCTACTTCGTGAAGATCTACCGCTAGTGAGGCAAGTCCTTCATGGGCGATGGCCATGTTGGGATAGACAAGGTTGCTTCTTCGTGGACCCTTCGTGGGTGGAGCCCTCCGTGGACTCGCGCAACCGTTGCCCTTCGTGGGTTGAAGTCTTCATCAACGTGGATGTACGATAGCACCACCTATCGGAACCACGCCAAAAACATCTGTGTCTCCAATTGCGTTTGAATCCTCCAAACCCTTCCCTTTACTTTCTTGAAAGTTGCATGCTTTAATTTCCGCTACCCATATACTCTCTGCATGCTTGCTTGATTTGTGTGATGATTGCTTGACTTGTCCTAAGATAGCTAAAATCTGCCAAACTCTAAAATTGGGAAAAGGTTAAGTTTCTAATTGGTCAAGTAGTCTAATCACACCCCCCCCCC
>NW_025226558.1:0-14731 GCF_018294505.1 Triticum aestivum | reverse complement strand
TCGCTCGTTCCTGACCGCCACTCATAAGGAAGACAATCAATAAATACCTCATGCTCCAACTTTGTTACATAACGGTTCACCATACGTGCATGCTACGGGAATCACAAACCCCAACACAAGTATTTCTCTAATTCACAATTACTCACTAGCATGACTCAAATATCACCATCATTATATCTCAAAACAATCATAAGGAATCAAACTTCTCATAGTGTTCAATGCACTTTATGTGAAAGTTTTTATTATATCCCTCTTGGATGCCTATCATATTAGGACTAAATTTATAACCAAAGCAATTTACCATGCTATTTAAAAATACTCTCAAAATAATATAATTGAAGCATGAGATTTCAACAATTTCTATAAAATAAAACCAGCGTTGTGCTCTAAAAAGATATAAGTGAAGCACCTGAGCAATATTGCCTAGCTCAAAAGATATAAGTGAAGTACATAGAGCATTCTAATAAATCACGATTGATGTGTGTCCCTCTCAAAAGGTGTGTACAGTAAGGATGATTGTGGCAAACTAAAAAGCAAAGACTCATATCATACAAGATGCTCCAAGCAAAACACATATCATGTGGTGAATAAAAATATAGCCTCAAGTAAAGTTACCGATATACGAAGGTGAAAAAGGGGATGCCTTCTAGGGCATCCCCAAGCTTAGGCTCTTGGTTGTCCTTGAATATAACCTTGGGGTGCCTTGGGAATCCTCAATATTAGGCTCTTGTCACTCCTTATTCCATAGTCCATCAAATCCTTACCCAAAAACTTGAAAACTTCACAACACAAAACTCAACAGAAAATCTCATAAGCTCTGTTAGTATAAGAAAATAAATCACCACTTTTGGTACTATTGTGAACTCATTCTTTATATATATTGGTGTAATATCTATTGTATTCCAACTTTTCCATGGTTCATACCCCCGATACTACCCATAGATTCATCAAAATAAGCAAACAACACATAGAAAACAGAAATTGTCAAAAAACAGAACAACCTGTAACAATCTGTAACTCTCAAATACTTCTGTAACTCTAAAAATTCTGAAAAATGAGGAAAACCTATGAAATTTGTGTACCAATCTTGTGCTAAAATAATCATATCAAAAGTAGGCTTCTGTGAATTATGAAAATTATTTTCCTTGGCGTTCTGTTTTTCAGCAAGATGAAAACAACTATCACCATAAGTCATCCCAAAGTTCTTACTTGGCACAAACACTAACTAAACAAGAAACCACATCTAACTAGAGGCTAGATGAATTATTCAAAGAAAAAACAAAAATAAAATTGGATTGCCTCCCAACAAGCGCGATTGTTTAATGCCCTTAGCTAGGCATAAAAACACAAAATAGATCTAGGTATTGTCATCTTTTGTATGCAATCCATAAGTAGCTCTCATAATAGATTCATATGGCAACTTTTGTTTCTTTCTAGGAAAGTGTTCCAGTCCCTTCCTTAACGGAAATTGAAATCTAATGTTTCCTTCTTTCATATCAATAACTGAACCAATTGTTCTAAGGAAAGGTCTACCAAGAATAATAGGACATGTAGGATTGCAATCTATATCGAGAACAATGAAATCTACGGGCACATAATTCCTATTTGAAACAATAATAACATCATTAATCCTTCTCATAGGTTTCTTAATAGTGGAATCCGCAAGATGCAAATTTAAAGACCAATCATCAAATTCACGGAAACCTAACACATCACATAAAGTTTTTGGAATCGTGGAAACGCTAGAACCCAAATCACAAAAAGCATGGCACTCATAATCTTTAATCTTAATCTTAATAGTAGGTTCCCAATCATCATAAAGTTTTCTACGGAAAGATACTTCCAATTCAAGCTTTTCTTCAAAAGATTACATCAAAGCATCAACAATATGTTTAGTAAAAGATTTGTTTTGATTATAAGCATGAGGAGAATTCAACATGGATTACAACAAGGAAATACAATCTATTAAAGAAAAATTATCATAATTAAATTCCTTGAAATCCAAAACAGTGGGTTCATTGCTACTTAAAATTTTGACCTCTCCAATCCCACTTTTATCAAGTTTTGCATCAAGATCTAAAAACTCCGAACCATTGGGACGCCTTTTAACTAAAGTTGACTCATCTCCAGTCCCATATTTATCAAGATTTTTATTGGAAAATAAAGATTCAATAGGAGTCAAATCAATCACTTTAAGATATTCATCATTATTTTCATGGAAACTAGAAGAACACGCTTTTACAAACCAATCTCGTTTAGCATGCATCTTAGCGGTTCTTTCTATGCACTCATCAATGGCGATTCTCATAGCCTTTAGAGATTCATTGATATCATGCTTGGGTAGAATAGATCTAATTTTCAAATAATCAACATCAAGGGAAATTCTATCCACATTCCTAGCCAAATCATCAATCTTAAGCGACTTTTCTTCAACCAAGGCATTAAAATTCTTTTGCAAACTCAAAAATTCTTTAACACCATTCTCAAAATTCAGAGGACATCATATTATAATTTCCATAAGAATTGTTTTGGTAATTACCATAATTATTAGATAAATTACTAGGAAATGACCTAGGATTAAAATTACCTCTACTAGTATAATGCCCGTGCGTTGCCACGGGCTTTTTAAAAACTTAGTTATTGCATATATAAACATAATGCATGTCAAATTTCTGATGTGTAGAAAAAAAATTGAATTCCTCTTTAATTGCAATGTATTTAGATAAAAAATGTAATTCAACAACCTACACTAACTCATTTGATGCACAAAATAAAATAAAGTGGTTCAAGAATGTAGAACAGTTTTGCACTGCATTGCAAAAAGTAGATAACACCTGGAAGCATTTCTATACATGTGCTATCTACTCCCTCCATTCCTAAATATAAGTCTTATTTGAGATTCCAATGCGGACTACATACGGAGCAAATAGTTTAGCATGTTCATATATTTGGAGTGTTAAATACTTCAAAAAAAAGGGCAAACAAGCCATCACATTTTCCCACATAGATTAAAATATCTAAACCATAAATTTCACATATTAACAGATGAGATTGAAAAATGTAGCGTGACTTATAAATATTACCATGTACAAATAGTTTAACATGTCACATGTCATTCTAAAAAAAAGTACAGATAGATCAATGCCTTTCTATTAAAAAACATAGCTGCAAAATACGACAACCACAAGGAGTTCGGTAGCCATCTTATGGTAGACTAACAAAAGAATCCAAATAAAAGAAGAAGACCCTAAGGAAGAGTCCAATAAAAATACATGTGATTATGTTCAATACCAAATGGAGAAGTCGGACTCCTGCTTCTTTCCTATAACTTACTTAGCCCTTTAAAAGAAAACTTTGTGTACTTAGATTGGAAAATAGATATGTAGTATACATACCATAAAAAGCGGGGCAAAGCTCAATTGGTCTAGATTAAGGTTGAGATCTAAAGTCTAATAATAGTTATGTACCATGTAATTTTTTGGAAGGTAATAAAAGAATTTAGTTTTGGTTCTTCACCTTCTGGGCAAAGGCCGGCACGCAAGACCCTTAGGTTCTTGTCGCTAGTCCTGACCTTCTCCTTCCTGAGCCATGCAAAGGAAGCAAGCAAACGAATCGAGCAATGCTGCATTGAGCTACACAGGTAGAACAAGTCAGGGGAGGAAATCCAAACAAGATCAAAGCACAAAATCAGTAAATAACCCATCCATCTCACTGGTCCTGTCTACAAAAGAAATTTTTCTCATGTCCCAGGTTGGCAACCAATTTGTTCCACATACAACACGAACCTCAAGCCAGAGCCTAAGATCTCTGAAATAATTACAGGTAATGGACATTATAGGTTTTAAATAACCCTAAATTGCACGGTAAACTCAGGAGCGTGTATTATTTCTTCTTGATATTCCTCAAAATTAAATTCATCTATTGTACTTCAAAATAGGTGTGTCCCTGAACTAAGAGATACAAAATAAGGCATCAATTTGAGGAATCCAAATGATGGGGATGAGCCATCTAGTGGAACAAAAGTGAATAAACACATCCAGTTATGTTTACTATACTACAATAAATCATACACCCACATAAGACCCATAAACCTACATTGTAAGCAACAATGCTAGATACAAAAGAAAGTGGACATACTGCATAATTTCTCATGTTTGAAGGTGCCACCTCCATTAGTAATGACAGATATGATCTTTACATGAATTAAAAGGGTTAACTGTTTCTTTGCTTCACTTCAACCCATGTATAAATATAATGACTACTTGTAATTAATCTAATGGTTCCAATAAATTAATATTCAAGGTTGACTACATGGGAAATTTGTATTTGAAATACATCCATAAGGAAGTTGACTAAAAGGTGAACAATATCGATAAAGGGTGTTTTATTGACTCATAATATAGGATCGAGGGATACAATTACAATGAGCCAGACCCGGCCTCTGCATAACTTGGATGCACACACCCAACACACACCAAAGGATCATGTCGGCAAAAAGCTAAGTCATACAAGATCGAAGCTATGCCTAAGTAAAATTAAAAGAAAGAAAAAAAATCATAAAGCGATACAAACAGAGATTGACGATGTACAACTATAACCATCGGCACCAACTATGTCATGAGAACACAAGAACCATGAAAACGGTTCTTTAAAAGAGACACATCCAAGAAGGAAACGACACATAAGCGACGCCGTCGCCGGATCCAACACCTGAAAGTCGGATCATAGGTTTTCACCCTGAAGATCAAGTTCGACCAAATTCCGAGCAATGCCTTCGTCAGGGTAACAACGCCAAAAACGCCACCATTGCCAGGCATAACCGATAAGCGGCTAGACCTAGGGTTTTCACCATGGAGCTCAAGACCAGGTACTCGAGATGCACCACCCATTCGAATTCGTCGCGTGTTAACTCCTCCACTTGCCACTGAGCCCAGTTGCTGCAACCACGCACTGACCTGACGGCGGGTGAGCATGCCCACATGAGCAAGCAACTGAACAGCTACAAGAGCTGCTCACCACAACACGATAGACATTGACGGAAGAGGAAGGTCACTGACACTGCTTAAATCCCAATGGGATGCTCGAGAGGCCATGTACTATCTTCCGAGGAGCAACTGATGGGTAATCTGAATTAAACAACACCACCACGGGTCGCCACAAGCTCCATCGTCCTTGCCCACGAAGGCCCAGATCCACGGCATAGATTGGATGTAGCATTTGTCTTACCAAGATAAACAAAAACAGAGACCTGATCTTTGTTGCTCAAATTAGTAGCTTTTTTATACTGGAAAAAGCCTTTCCATTAACCAAGAACCACAACTAAATCATTATACATGCACCTTTCCAATTAGAACAAACATTTGCTTGCCAAACAAAGCTCAGGGTTTGCATATTAAGCTGCGGTGCATTGGGCAACAGACAAACATTT
Organism: Triticum aestivum; assembly: GCF_018294505.1. Classification (NCBI taxonomy): domain Eukaryota; kingdom Viridiplantae; phylum Streptophyta; class Magnoliopsida; order Poales; family Poaceae; genus Triticum; species Triticum aestivum. Next base: position 9,303 of record NW_025226558.1, on the reverse strand, counting down.
GGGCATTATTAATTGTTGAGACTGTAGTATGTACCTCAGATGTAGCGTGGGCAGAAGAAGTTCCAACAGATAATGGAGCACATACCAACAGATTTCCATCAAAGTCGATGGTGTATAGGCACGCGATGTTGGTAACTTGTGACACGATGATATTCGGTAAGCAACTTGCGATGTGATATATTTGCTTCCGGTCGAGGGGTTCCATAGAACCAAGAAACACCCCGAACTTCTCTTTTGGTGTCATATAAATTCCCATACAGACTGAAGAAGGAAGTTTCCTAAATAAAAGTAAGTTTATTTTAGATAGAATGTGTAGCAAAAGTTGTTCGCTCTTTATAAGCAAGTGGCCAAGTGCAATGTGTGCCTGGGTTCTTCAATATTTGTATGCCACACAAGAATATATTGGATGTTTGACTGAAAGTTAAGACTATCAGGTCAATACATATCATTAAAATCTCTAAGATTTGTGTTATAACCTACTGGTGGATTTTGAGATTAAGAGCATCTGCCCTTCTATTTCAATACCACTAAATTTTGATAATGGTTTACAATCCAGTCGGGATCTACATGCATAGGAAGGCATCTACTTGCTGAACAATATGCTGTCTGCAAGACTGCAATCAAAACATTGTGTGTCTCACTTAGTCTTTGCATATTACTGAAGAATATACAATCTGCAATCAAAATATTGTGTCTCAGTCTTTTGTGGGTAGCATCTAAGATTTTGTAAGCTCTGAGAGTAAAAGACCAACGAGTGAAAGAATTGGAACATAGAAGAATCCCACCTGGGCATGATTCCATCAGGTTCTATGCCAAGATCGAGGTAGTAGAGCTGTCTCAATCTCTCTTGCCAAGCCCTCCCTTTGACAGTCAATAGAACAGTAGCGCTGATGCAGATCAGTTGGCAACATAGGCCCAGCTCTCCCATGTATCATCACGTTGAACAATATATGCACCTATGCTTACTTCCCTTGTATCATCACAATAGATGCTATAAATTTGCTTGTGTCCTTGTCATAAATCTGAATCCTGCACAATATGAAAAAGAAAGAAAGTTAGATTTGTTAATACAACATAATGATAGTTCCAAGGAAACATGTACTACGTCAAAACTGGGCATGATAGTATGAATGTCATGTGGATAGACGCATTTGCGCAGCAATAACTGGGAAGAGTAGTCGGAGATCGACAACCCGAAGAGATTAGTGCACCCTACTTTAAATGTAGTTTCCTGGTTATGGCCGAGGCACATGTTGCCACGGTGGTTGATGCTGCAGCAGTACCTGAATCTGACCTCGAACTCCAAAGAACATGGCGCCGCCGACAACGCCTGAGGATGCAGGGAGAGCACGAAGACCGCTCGGCCAAACGGGTTCAACACCATGTTCAGCAAGAACAGGTACTGCCAACCTTGGGCACGAGCCGAGAAGGCGTTGAAGCCGTCACAGAGCTGGACCTCGACGCAAGCCCAGGCCCAAAGCTCGGTCGTGCACGGCCACACATGCGCGTCGGCAAAGTGGTCCAGGAGCACCACTGTGGAGCGAGAAAAACTGCAGTATGCTTGCGGGCAGTAGCAGGGCGTCTTGAGGGCATGCCTTGAGGTGGTCGCGGTGGTCGTAGTAGGCCGGCATGGCGGTGCAGCCGTGTGCTGCGTTGGCGCACGGCACCCGGATGGACTCTGTTAGCCTCTCTAGTGCGATGTTTCGGCGATAGCTGCCGGTCAACCAGACGTGGCACACATGGCACCTCCTTGCCGCCACCATCTTGTCGCGGCACCACAAGCATATGGTATGACTGACGCCACACTGCACCCGAGAAGAAAAGATGTTCTAGTGTTATTGGTACACAAACTTGACTCCACTCGGGTCGCCCCTCACTCGGGCGACTCAGGCTCCACAACCCTAGCCGCCGTCGGGGCCTAGCCCATCCTCCTCCCCTCCTCCGGCCGTCGCCGAAGGACGATAGTGGGGGCGGGGGCTCTTCCTCCCACCCGCGTCTCAGGGGTGGCGGGACCCCAACATGCGTGGAGGTGCGGCCGATCTAGAAGCGACGGTGTTGGCTTCGATGGCGGCGCTCGGCCCTACCTCGGGCCACGGGCTGCTGTTGCGGCGAGTGGCCTGGATCGGGCGGCGGCGTTGACGGCCTAGTGGACTGCTTGGCGGCACCCATGGCAGATCTGTTCTGGCCGGTGTAGCCAGTGGTGGTGGTCATCTTCTTCATCGGCGGTGGCCGGCTAGAAGCTTGGTGATCGGATCTCGAGATCCATCATCTAGTCCCGGCTGCGAGTTGAGGAGACATGGTTGCCGGTGAAAACTGAGCCGATGGCAGGCGATTGCGATGTTCTATGCCGTTACCTTGATGAAGGCATCGTCGTGTAACTACTATCGATCCACTCGTGCTGCTCCAGGGGAAACCCTAGGATCCGGTGTTCCAGATCGGACGATGGCGGCACTGCGGTGTTGTTTCTCTCTTGGGAGCATCGTTTGTGGAGCAGCGCTGGAAGTCAGCGGCAGGAGGTGGAGAGGCTTCGTCTTGCATGGAGCTTCGGTGGAGATGTCAAGTCATGCCTGACTGACAGGTGCTACGCTTGGTCATGCCTCGTCGGCAGGTGCTACGCATGACAGATCCTCCAAGGACTTCAAGCTGTGTCGGCTGGTGATACTTGGCAGCAGGGCGCTGAGGTGTATCAGTGTCGACCGCGACGTGTTGAGCTTTTTGCGCGTAGGGAGGTGGTGCCTTTGGGCGTTGTGGTGGCGTCGACGATAGCTGGACCGAGCAAGGTTGATGCACCAGTACAGTTCTGAAGATGGAGCGGTGGCAATTGGCGGTGGCGGCCTCTGAGAGCACGCCGGACTAGTGTGTGCCCCAGACCCGGCAAGTGGCTAGGTTGGGGTCTCAGGTCTTACATGTTAGGCTTGGCTGCGATGTCTGTTTGGTATTAGGCTCAGGCTATCTGCACCCGTTCATCAACTGGATAGGTGTAGCGACAGTTTGTTGCATTGTAGGCGGCTTTAGTCTTATTGCTGTATTGCTTTTGTAAGGTCTTGTGAGAATAATTAATAAAGTGGATGTATGCATCGCCCAGATGCAGAGGCCGGGGGTCATCCTCCTTTTCTAAAAAAAATGGTACACAAACTTGTAATGGATCGGCCTAGCATGGACGACGAGCGTACGCACCTGGAAGACTGCTGGCTTGAGAGGGAGGTAGTAGATGCCGCAGTTGAGAGTATCGTCTCATCCACAAACATGTTTGCGAGCGCCATGCGCTTCGCCGCTGGCTCCATCGTACCTGGAACCCGAGATTGGCGTCGTTCTTCTTGTTCTTGTTCTCTTGTTTTTTCCTCTTGAAATACTACCCTCATCTCCTCCATCGTCCGAGGTGCGCAAACACCTTGAATCCGCGGGTGCTCCTCCTGATGCACAAACCCTCGTCGCGGACTGCCTCACACAGATGGCCACCCCGTCCCGCATCCTGACCTTGTACCGCACTGCCGACACCAGCACCACCGATCCTCGCTCCCGACCCCATCGCTGCCATTGCGAATTAAATAGGTACATAAATGCTTTCATGATGAGGTTTATTTGTCATGATAGGTATATGCATGTGCATTGCACCGGGAGTTGATTTTTTAAGCAATAGGGGAACATATGGACACACACATGATGCAAATCAAATAACAAAAAGGAGATTATATTTTGGTTATGAAGCATAGAACTTCTAACAACTTTTTCCTGAGATATACTAAAGCCAAAGAATATCATAGAGGGAAATCAAATTATCTGAACGACATGATGTTATTTCACAAAATAAGTTAAATTTACATTTGAAATTTAAAATTTCCAAAAATGTTCCTCTACAATACGCTTACCAAAAATGTTCCTCTACAAAAAAATATCATGAAGAATCACCTGCCAAGAATAAAAACTGAGAGCAAGTCTGCAAAATAAGAAATTGTTAATAATACGTTCAGTAATATAAATATCAATGTTCTTGCACACCCTTGAGAGCATACCATTTTTTCCCTTCAGACTATACTCTCGTCTATGAACAGAAAAATAAAACCATAGAAGCTAAATTAAGTCTGCAGAATAACACAAAGAATCACTAACAGTTCAGTACCATGTGAATGGAGACATACCATACCATCCTTTTTACCTTTTGACTGCACTTCTATTTGTGAGAATTCCAGTAAGTAGATGGAAATTTAGCAAAATACAACCATTAGAATATCGGAAGCCATATAAACTGAGTAATGTAGATAATATCACGTGTGCCTTATTGGCCTCTAAGATGGAACAAAATTGAATACTACCCAAAAGAACACACAAATCTGACTGAATATTCTAAAATTTCATATCTCTCCTATACTACCTAATAAATTCAAGTTGTATACACCTTTTTCAATTGCACAAAAATTTAAATCAGCTTCCAGAGTCCGCAATACCCCCATAATTCCAAACAATGTGCAATATCCCATTACTAACTCTAGTTTAGCAAATCCCTGAGGAAGAGTCATTGGTGAGGATGGGATAACTCCGCTATATACCATAACTATTCTCAACTACCATATCCAGAAAAAGTACTGTCAACTTGAGAGGATACCGAAATTGAGTTACAAAAATAACAGAAGTAAAATGTCAAGCATAAGTAGTCTATTCAGAGGAATCATTCCCAAAAGCAATTCTGAGCTGAACACCAGAGCACAGCAAGTTGTGACAACTCACACCCCAAATAATAGCAGATTTATTTAAACTGCCAGTAGCATCACAGTACAGACGTTAAAACCAGTAGCATCACACAGGAACACTGTACAGTTAGTTCCTGCATGCATACCTGCCGGTAACCTTGGTACCATCACCGCTAACACTCCTCTGTGTGTCCTTCATCGTCATCTTTCGTCAAACAAATCCAGCAAACGCACACAACCGAATCACCTAATGCTTCCGCAACTCCAACATCATGTTGTTGCTCCAAGCAATCAGTGAACACCATGAAGAGGGGCGTACTTGGATCCTAAACTCCAAGCAAACAATTAATTAAGATCCCTTGCACACACAGACAGACAAACGCACACACCGATATATATATATATATATATATATATATATATATATATATATATATATATATATGTACGGTAGCGCTAAAATAAGCGAGAGCATAGAACGCCTAATCGTACGCTTCGGTCGTTAATTGTCCCGCTCGGCGCACCGCTACGCCAGCACAGACCGATCTCCAAACCGCTTTTGGAAACGAGGGTAAAAACATTACAGAATATAGTAACCGAATTAATTTATTTACAGCAGCCACACGCCACATCTCCGCCCGAGACAACCTGCGGCTGCTCGTAATATAGTTAATCAAGTTACTGCCTCCAAACCAACTCCACTCGTGTTTAATTAATCTAGGTAGCTACTACCTTCTACTAGTACAACACCTACTGCTGCTCGTAATGTAATAAATTAGAGTATGGTAATCTAGTTACCACCCTCCCGCTTTAACTCCTCACCTTGATGGTGCTCTTAAAATAACTAACCATCCTGTGATCCTGGTAATCTTGTCACTATCTGCCTCAGAAATCTTAGCTAAGCTCATGGGTGCTCCTATCATCGTAATCTAGTTACTGCTGTCACGCACAACTCCTCTGCCCCCCAATTAGCAGACCCATTTTCCTTTGTTACTAATGCTCATAAAATAATTTAAAAAAGAGTAATAGTCTAATTTGGTATGAGACAACAACTACTAGCTACTATGATAATTGTATTACCATCTAGTAATTGGACTTAGGAAAAATAATTTTTCTTGACCTAAGATACAAAATAACACATTGTAAATTAACTGCCAGATAAAAAAGATTAGCAAGAAATGACGCCGGCTCATAGAATAAAAAGGGAAAATGACTTAGTCAGATATTTACCATTATATGTTGTTTGACTCAGATCCCTGGATCGAGAGAATCCCAGGTATTTACTATTGTTCCGTAGGTTACTCATTATATGTTGTCTGTTTACCATAGTCCACATCCAACCTGGTAAAGGGTTCCTTCTCCAATACTATATTTATTTCTTAATTACGTCCAGTTTAGGAGGAAGGCTCACGGTGCGGGGAGGAGGCGTGGTGGACTAGTTTGAGCCAGGTAATTAGGCGCGCACAGGGGGGGCGGAGGGTACGATAAACACAATGCGCCCGGGCTTACTTTAGCAAGCATATATATATATATATATATATATATATATATATAGAGAGAGAGAGAGAGAGAGAGAAAGAGAGAGAGAGAGGAGAGAGAGATTAAGGGTATCCCAGGGTGAGGGATGAGAGGAGCTGACCTATGGAGCGCGGCGCCAATTGCGTGTCGCCGCTGCCGCTGCAGAGATCACACGACCATCGCCGCAATGGGGGGGGGCTGAGATTGGGGTCTAGGGATCACGAGCAGGCAGCCTCTATGCGCGGAAGCGTGCGTGAGCAAGCAGGGGATCAGCGCCGGCGGCGATCCAGAACTGACGGCGAGGGTGAGATCCGGCGGGGTCTTTTCAAGTCATCCGGCAACGGCGAGCTCCGACGGGGTCTTCTCGAGGAGATCTGAAGCGTTAACGTGGAGGTCGAGCAGATCGCTACGTGTGTGGTTGGGGTCAGGGGAGGGGAGGGGGCAAAAATAAACCAGACAAAAAAAACCAAACAAAATAACTGGACGAAAGTGGTGGGCGAAAAAAGCCGTGGACGCGATCCTACCAACTCAGACATTAGGAGTAGAGATACGCATTATTACCAAAATTGTTCCTACCAACAAAATTCACATCCATAGATTCATTATTATTCTCAATCAAAGTAGACAAAGGCATATCATTGGGATCGATAGAAGCACTCTTGCTAGCAAATGAATCCATAAGTTCACCCATCTTTCCACTCATAACGTTATCCTCTTCAATCGCATGCACTTATTTACTAGTGAAAGATCTTTTGGTGTGCCATTGAGAATAATTAACCATAATATTATCTAGGAGTTTAGTGGCTTCTCCTAAAGTAATTTCCATAAAAGTGCCTTCCCCGGCTGAATCTAAAAGATTTCTAGAAGCAAAATTCAATCCGGCAGAATTTTTTGTATAATCATCCAAAAATTCAAACCATGAGTAGGGAAATTTGTATCATCAATTTCGTCGCGGGAGGAAAATACTTGGAAATAAAAACATCTTTACACTTATTCCATGAATCAATACTATTTTTAGGCAAAGATGAAAACTAAGTTTTAGCATGGTCTCTTACTGAAAATGGAAATAGCTTCAATTTAACAATACCATTATCCACATTTTTCTTATTTTTCATATCGCGCAACTCAATGAAACTATTTAGATGGGATGCGGCATCTTCACTAGGAATGCTGGAAAATTGATCTATCATAACAAGATTCAGCAAAGCGGCATTAATTTCATAAGATTCCGCACTAGTGGCAAGAGCAATCGGAGTACTAATAAAATCATTATTATTAGTGTTGGAAAAGTCACACAATTTGGTATTCTCTTGAGACATCGTGACAAAGCAAGCAATCCAACACAGGAGCACACAAAAGGCAAACGAAGAAGATGAACGAAAGAAGGGCGAAGAAAAAGGCAAATCTTTTCGAAAATCATTTTAGAAGTGGGGGAGAGAAAAACAAGAGGCAAATTGCGAATAATCTAATGCAAGAGATGAAATCTTATGATGGGTACTTGGTATGTCTTGACTTGGCGTAGATTTACCCAACAACGGCGCCAGAAATTCTTCCTGTTACTTCTTGAGCTTGCGTTGGTTTTTCCCTTGAAGAGGAAAGGGTGATGCAGCAAAGTAAAGATAAGTATTTCCCTCGGTTAGAGAACCAAGGTATCAATCCAGTAGGGGACAACACACAAATCACCAATACCTACACAAACAATCAAACAACTTGCACCTAACGCGATAAAAGGGTTGTCAATCCCTTCAGGGTCACTTGTAAAAGTGAGATCTTATAGAGATAGATGAAACTAAACAAAAAATAAAGTAAATATTTTTGGTATTTTTGGTTTTGTAGATTGGAAAGTAAAAGATTGCAAAATAGTAGATCGGAAACTTATATGATGGAAAATAGACCCGGGGGCCATAGGTTTCACTAGTGGCTTCTCTCAAGATAGCAAATAATACGGTGGGTGAACAAATTACTGTCGAGGAACTGATAGAAAAACGCAAAGTTATGACAATATCTATGGCAATGATTATGAAATATAGGCATGACGTATGTGTTAAGTAGACCGACTCCTGCCTGCATCTACTACTATTACTCCACACATCGACCGACTCCTTCTTGCATCTAGAGTATTAAGTTCATGAAGAACAGAGTAATGCATTAAGTAAGAAGACATGATGTAGAGGAATAAACTCAAGCAATATGATGTAAACCCCATATTTTTGTCCTCGATGGCAACAATACAATACGTGCCTTGCTGCCCCTACTTTCACTGGGAAAGGACACCGCAAGATTGAACCCAAAGATAAGCACTTCTCCCATTGTAAGGAAAACCAATCTAGTTGGGCAAACTAAACCGATAGTTCGAAGAGAACTACAAAGATATCAAATCATGCATATGGGAATTCAGCGAAGATTCAAATAATATTCATAGATAAAGTATCATAAATCCACAATTCATCGGATCTCGACAAACACACCACAAAAGAAGATTACATCAGATAGATCTCCAAGAACATCGAGGAGAACATGGTATTGAGAATGAAAGAGAGATTACATCACATAAATCTCCAAGAACATCAAGGAGAACATGGTATTGAGAATCAAAGAGAGAGAAGAAGCCATCTAGCTACTACCTATGGACCCGTAGGTCCGAGGTGAACTACTCACGCTTCATCGGAAGGGCAATAGAGTTAATGTAGAAACCCTTAGTGATCGAATCCCCCTCCGGCAGGATGCCGAAAAAGGCCCCTAGATGGGATCTCACAGGTACAGAAGGTTGTCGTGATGGAAAAGTGTTTTCATGGATGCTTCTGGTGGTTTGGCGATATATGTGAATATATAGGACAAAGAAGTAGGTCGGTGGAGTCACGGGGGGCCCACAAGGCAGGGGGCGCGCCCTCCCCCGTGTGGCTGCCCCGTGGCTCTTTCGACTTCAACTCCAAGTCTCTAGGGTGCCTTCTACTCCAAGAAAAATCGTCGGGAAGGTTTTATTCCGTTTGGACTCCGTCTGGTATTCCTTCTCTACAAAGCATAGAAACAAGGAAAAAAACAAAAACTGGCAATGGGCTCTAGGTTAATAGGTTGGTCACATAAATAATATAAAACA
>NW_025226557.1:0-14826 GCF_018294505.1 Triticum aestivum | reverse complement strand
GCTCGCAATGCATGAGCAGGACGATGAACCAGCAAGGGAAGCTGACGTGCGGCCTTGTGAATGGACGTCAGAAGATTTTATGGTTAATGCAGGCATCAAGGATGAAGTTGATGCATATGTGCATAATGCCGATCTTGAGGACTTCATGAAAGATAAGTGTCCTCAATACTACTATTTGACTGATTCATTCGTGAGAAGGTTTAAATTTACATCTTTGGGTAATTCTCAAACTGTCATGTTTGGTATTTATGATAAATCATACACCATGGACCTAGAAGATTTCACTACTGCTTGTAAACTCCCTCAGTGGGGCACTGTTAATGAACCCCGTAAATCTAAATATAAAGATTTCTTGCTAGTATCACTATGGGAGAATCTAGAGAAATAGCACAAGCTACCATAGGGAGCATTCATTTTCCTGCAATACATTATTTCTCTCCCTTCATTGGTAGATGCATTAATGGTAAATATGAATCATGTCACATGTGTGTTCCTGATCTTTGTGTTCTCAAGAGTCCTGTATTGGGTGATAAACAATACAACTTGGGGTCAATTGTTGAACATAGGTTGCATAATAATGGTTTAGTTGGAGATTTTTTCAAAGGGATTTACGCGTCCCATGTGGCTAATTATCTTGGTATACCTCCACATGAAGATGATAGGGATTTGCCTCCCGCTTATTTAGATTATAATGCTATGGTCAGTCATCATTTTCTTGAGAGGAATGAGTAATTCCTCCGGTATCGATTAATCTTTGACAGACGTCGCGCTGTCCATATTACTCTCCCTACTCCTGCCCTTTTGGATTATCAGGCAAAAAGAAGATATGTTATAACCAGGGAGGAGGCAACCGAGTACAAGAGGAGGACGCAGGCATCTCGCCGCCATGCCGCAGCCCAGAGGCAATGGCTACTGCATCTCAGCACGACCCCAGTTACAACTTCGGCTATCAGTCAGGCTACCCATGGCCATAGACCAACTTAGGCCAAAAGCCTAAGCTTGGGGGAGTACGTATCTCTCACCAACATTACATTCATGTTCACACACTCATTCTAGTTGTCGGTGATCATACTTTTTCATTGTACTATCCATGCTAGTTTAAATTGTTTTTATAGCTTTCTTCTTGTGTGTTTGATAAACTTTAAGAAAACCAACAAAACTTAGTTAGTTTAATTTCCATGCTTGTAGTGGTAATTAAAAGAAAACCCAAAAAGATTTATCGTTCTTCTTTTGCTTGTTGGGAGCTTTCCCGTGTAAGTAGTTTTATTTCTTTTCTTTCCTTTGGGGGTCGAGAGGAGAACACCATAATGAAAAATGCATAGTGGCTCTCGTATGCATGATTGTTGATTTAACCAAGAGCCCATATTACCTTGTCTTGTCCGTTGAATTGAATGCTTGCAGATTCTAGCTTAGTCCAATGCACGTGCACTATTATTATTATACACATCGTTCGTTCATGCAAGTGAAAGGCAATAATGACGATATATGATGGACTGATTGAGATGAGAGAAGCTGGTATGAACTCGACCTCTCTTGTTTTTGTAAATATGATTAGTTCATCATTCCTGATTCAGCCTATTATGAATAAACATGTTTGCAATGACAATTAGAGATTATAGTTGCTTATGCCATGCTTAATTAGCTAGGATCTTATAATGGTTTACCTTACGTGCCAACATGCTATTAAAATGGTTGTGATGTGGTATGATAGGGTGGTATCCTCCTTTGAATAATTCGAGTGACTTGACTTGGCACATGTTCACGCATGTAGTTGAAACAAAATCAACATAGCCTTCACGATATTTATGTTCATGGTGGATTATATCCTACTCATGCTTGCACTCGGTGTTGATTAATTTTAATGCATGTTCATGACTGTTGTCGCTCTCTCAGTTGGTTGCTTCCCAATCTTTTGCTAGCCTTCACCTGTACTAAGCGGGAATATTGCTTGTGCATCCAAACTTCATAAACCCCAAAGTTATCCCATATGAGTCCACCATACCTTCCTATATGCGGTATTTACCGGCCGTTCCAAGTAAATTTGTATGTGCCAAACTCCAAACCTTCAAATGGAATTCTGTTTTGTATGCTCGAGCAGCTCATGTATCAACTAGGGTTGTCTGTATCTTCCATGCTAGGTGGGTTATTCTTAAGAGGAGTGGACTCTGTTCCTCATTCACGAGAAAATGGCTGGAAACCGGATACCCAGTCCCATGCTCAAATCAAATCAAATTGATTAAATAAAACTCCCCCAGGATTGTTGCTAGTTGGAGGAACCCGTTTTTTCAGGCAAGCCATGGATTGATGCTTGTTAGTGGTGGGGGAGTATAAACTTTACCATTCTGTTTGGGAACCGCCTATAATATGTGTAGCATGGACGATATCGAGATCTCATAGTTGTTATGTTGACAGTGAAAGTATACCGCTCAAAATATTATTCATCTCTATTTCAAAATCGATCTTTGGCACCTCTACAAATCCCTACTTCCCTCTGCGAAGGGCCTATCTATTTACTTTTATGTTGAGTCATCACCCTCTTATTAAAAAGCACCCGCTGGAGAGCACCGCTGTCATTTGCATGCACTACTATTAGTTTATATTGGGTATGACTATGACTGGATCTCTTTTACCATGAATTACAATGTTTAGTCAGTCCTTGATCTTTAAGGGTGCTCTGCATTTATGTTTTGCGGTCTCAGAAAGGGATAGCGAGATACCATCTTGTTATATCATATTATGATTGTTTTGACAAAGTGTTGTCATCCGAGATTTATTATTATTGCTCGCTAGTTGATTATTCCATTGATATGAGTAAACATGAGACCTAAGTGTTATTGTGAATATGGTTAGTTCATAATCTTTGCTGAAAACTTGAATGCTAGCTTTACGCATTTACAACAACAAGAGCAAACGGAGTTTGTAAAACTTTTTCTTTATCACTTTCAGTTTGTCAACTGAACTGCTTGAGGATAAGCAAATGTTTAAGCATGGGGGAGTTGATATGTCTCAGTCGTATCTACTTTTCCAAACACTTTTGCCCTTGTTTTGGACTCTAACTTGCATGCTTTGAATGGCACTAACCCGGACTGACGCTGTTTTCAGCAAAACTGCCATGGTGTTATTTTTGTGCAGAAATAAAAGTTCTCGGAATGGCCTGAAAATCCACGGAGCAACTTTTAAGAATTAATAAAAAATACGGGCGAAAGAAATAGTGTTAGGGGGCCCACACCCTGTCCATGAGGGTGGGGGGCACGCCCCCTGCCTCGTGGCCTCCCTGGACATCCACCGACCTCAACTCCAACTCCATATATTTGCTTTTGCGGAGAAAAAAATCAGAGAGAAAGTTTCATCACGTTTTATGATACGGAGCCGCCGCCAAGCCCTAATCTCTCTCGGGAGGGCTGATCTTGAGTCCGTTTGAGGCTCCGGAGAGGGGGATTCATCACCGTCGTCATCATCAACCATCCTCCATCATCAATTTCATGATGCTCACCCCGTGCGTGAGTAATTACATCACAGGCTTGCTGGACGGTGACGGGTTGGATGAGATTTATCATGTAATCAAGTTAATTTTGTTAGGGTTTGATCCCTAGTATCCACTATGTTCTGAGATTGATGTTACTATGACTTTGCTATGCTTAATGCTTGTCACTAGGGCCTGAGTGCCATGATTTCAGATCTGAACTTATTATGTTTTCATGAATATATGTGAGTTCTTGATCCTATCTTGCAAGTCTATAGTCACCTATTATGTGTTACGATCCGACAACCCCGAAGTGATTATAATCGGGATACTTCTCGGTGATGACCGTAGTTTGAGGAGTTCTTGTATTCACTAAGTGCTAATGCTCTGGTCCGGTACTCTATTAAAAGGAGGCCTTAATATCCCTTAATTTCCACTAGGACCCCGCTGCCACGGGAGGGTAGGACAAAAGATGTCATGCAAGTTCTTTTCCATAAGCACGTATGACTATATTCGGAATACATGCCAACATTACATTGATGAACTGGAGCTAGTTCTGTGTCACCCTATGTTATAACTATTACATGAGGAATTGCATCCGACATGATTATCGATCACTGATCCAATGCCTACGAGCTTTTCACATATTGTGGTTTGCTTATTTACTTTACCGTTGCTACTGTTACAATTACTACAAAACTGCTATTGTTACTTTTGCTACTGTTACCGTTACTATCATACTACTTTGCTGTAGATACTAAGTTATCCAGGTGTGGTAGAATTGACAACTCAACTGCTAATACTTGAGAATATTCTTTGGCTCCCCTTGTGTAGAATCAATAAATTTGGGTTGAATACTCTACCCTTGAAAACTGTTGCGATCCCCTATACTTGTGGGTTATCAGTCAGGCTTCTTCAAGGGTTATCATATCCAAACTAGAACTCGATAGCTTAACAAGGACCCATTACAATGGAGGCCACATGTCGGTTACCCTTGACGAAAGCACTTCTATGACTGACCATTTATCGTCATGGAAGTGGACACTTCTGTGATGTTAATTTTGGTATTGTCATGGAACACTTCTACGACAACACATGTATGACTATCTTGATTATGTTATAAAATCACCATGGGTGTACATGCATGATAGAAAATGTGACCTACTGTGACAAACACGTATCAACATGGAAGTGGTTTTTTTTGTAGTGTGAGAATAAGAAGCGTCTCTGGAAATTGCTTTGCAAGTCCTTCACCAAGAAACAAGTCTTGAACATTAATCTCAAAGAACTTTATGATTATATTGACAAAGGCTTTTTTGTTGAAGATTTCCAAGATCTCATTACTCCTCCTCTAATTGCTCGTGAGTCAACAATTGATCTTCTTCATCTTAACCTTGGCAAACTGTTCTAAGAATTTGAAGCTACCTCACTGACAAAGAAACTAGCCGAAGGAAATGCACTATCACGTGTTACTCAAGTGGTAATCCCTATGTAACTTTATCCTCTCATCCTCAAGATGCTATTCCTAAAGAAAAATCTGCTACTGTTCATGATGAAGATCTTACAGTCACTTTCGAAGCAGAAGTCTCCTCAGACAGTTCTTTTGGAGATGCCCCCGAGTGAATCAAGTGCTCAGCTTTTCACTCATGTTATTCTTCACCTTTTTGACACTAGTTGACAAAAGGGGGAGAATTACATCGAGTTTATATAGGTTTTCTCTCTGTGTTTCTCTGGTTTGGTTTTGTGTGTGATTTGAAACTTACGCTTTAAAGACTATCTGCACTATGATGTAAAACTTCTGTGCTGTAATGTTAATAACCCCGCCTGCTGCACTATTTCTCTCGAAGCATTTGTTTTGCTGGTGGAATTATTATCAGAAGTTATGCATGATTGTACTACAATCTCGTTGGATTATATGTCATCAGTGTGAATCATTATCTCGAATGATTGAAATTTCCTTTATATACATCAATCAATTGCAGGAGCATTGTGTCTCATGTCTGTTACCTGCATACATTTAGGGGGATTCTATATCATCATCAAGCCAAGTAACACTAATTCACTCCTGTTCGAATTACTTTTCATTTATCTATCTTCACTTTGATGATTATCTGTTTTGTCAACAACCATCCAAAAAGGGGGAGATTGTTGGTGCAATGATAAGCCCCTTGTCTTTTGGAGTTTGTTGACATAAACAGTATGTGACTTATGTGTTTGCTAGTACACACAGAGTAACAGGTCCCTGAAGTCACAAGGAGTTTGGTCTAAATGACGAAGTTAATCTCCCTGTGTTGAAGTGAAGGTTATCACTAAAGATTATGATAACAAGTGTGACCCCTCAAAAATTGCTGAAGTAAAGCAATTGGTTTGTGGATGTCCGAAGAAAGTGACTGCATCTAAGGAGATTCAAGACAAAGTGAAGATGTAGAATTTATTTCGTTGTTCTTATTCTCTTTATTGAGTCATAGGACCAGTGTACTATTAAGGGGGGTGTAGCGTTCGAAGCGTTGATTCTCTGATGCTAAACCCAAATCAGATGAAAGTTGCGAGAGAAATCTCTTAGTGTTCTGAGCAAATACTTGCCAACAAGAGACAGTGGTCATCTTTGGTGTGAAAGATTTTTCTCTAACCGAGGAGTTAGCTTTACTTGTTCCTCAAGTAATGTTACCGTTGCTCAAAAATCCGACTACTGCGAACGTGTCGGTTGGCCATTGGATGGACCGCGTGTCCAAAATGGTCATTTCCCACCAGGGAAGGCTGCGTCTACAAATAGCCACCCCGCATGAGCTTTGTCTGGCGGCTGCTCCATTTGATTCTAAGAAGATTGTTGAGCAACCCCCTCTATGAGCGATTTGAGTTTACAATCCACCAAGGGAAAACCCCTAGAGCCGAAGAATTAGATAGTGGCTCAACATCACTCGAATCTAAGTCCACTATGCTCTGCTTATTACTCTTGAGAGCTGCAAACTCTCTAGACAGTTAGGTGTCAATTTCTTCAGACCAAGAGCGACTATGGTTCTCGAAGAAGAAGTCTGTAAAGGTTCGGAGATCGCCTCAAGTATCTACCATGATTTATCAGCATTGCTTGATGAACCAATTATCGAGGAGAATAGCGCGAAGAGAGTTTATCTTCTGTGTTAATTAACAACCCCTCCAACCAGACGTAGGTCTTATGCAGAAGGATGAACTAGTCGAAGAAATACCTTGTCGTCATCGAGCATCACAGGTTACCCCAACTACTCATATTTACTTTTGATCTGCTTCAATCATGTGATTTGTCTTGATGCATGTTTAGTTTCCTTTCAATAGTTTGTTTTATCCTTATGTACTTTGTTTTTCATTCGCTCTCCTGCTGGGTTCCGAGAGTTTTGAGATTTCCAAAGAAATTTTAAAACTCCCATTCACCCCCCCCTCTGGTAGACATACTTTGTTCCTACAGGAAGGCTGACTGTGTTGTGGGCGACCGCCCAAGATCCAAGGGATTGTACGAACTCAAATTTTATTAGTTTCCATGTGTAACCATGAGACAATATGGGCACTGTATGGATCAAGTAAGTTGTGGGAACCCTCCTGCGGTAGACCAGCAGATGTAGATTTGCAGTATGGAAACGGACTGGGTCTACCTTTTTTGAGGGGGTGACTGCTTCCCAAAAGTCTCGTCTTGGTATACATGGCTACTTCACAAGTAATGTTTAGTGGCACAAGGGTGTGATTGGGAATCACGGGTAAAGTACTTAAACCTATGTAGAGTGTCTAAAACTGATCATGATTAGTGATAACCGACAAGTATAGGGGATCACAACAGTTTTTGAGGGTAGAGTATTCAACCCAAATTTATTGATTCGGCATAAGGGGAGCCAAAGAATATTTGCATGTATTAGCAGTTGAGTTGTCAATTCAGCCACACCTGGAGACTAAATATCCGTAGCAGAAGTGATCAATACCACAATAGTATGGTAATTTGATAGCAAGAGCAATGATAGTAATAGTAACAATAACGACAACAGTAATAGTTTTGTAGCAATTGTGACAGTGGGAACAACAACACTAGTAATAGTAACTTAGCAATAACAATATGTGAAAAGCTCGTAGGCATTGGATCGTTGATAACATTGGATAACATTCATCATGTAACAGTTACAACCTAGGGAGACACAGAACTAGCTCCAATTCATCAATGTAATGTAGTCATGTATTCTGTATATAGTCATACGTGCTTATGATTAGAATTTGCATGGCATCTTTTGTCCTACCCTCCTGTGGCAGCAAGGTCTATAAGGTAACCAAGGGATATTAAGGCCTCCTTTTAATAGAATGGAGCAAAGCATTAACACTTAGTGAATATGTGAACTCCTCAAACTACGGTAATCACCGAAAAGAATCCCAGTTATTATCACCTTGGCGTATGCGGATCATAACACGTAGCAGGTGTGTATAACTTGTAAGATCGTATCAAGAACACAAGTATATTCATGAAAACATAAAGGGTTTATATATGAAGTCATGGCACTTAGCCCCTAGGGACAAACATTAAGTATAGCAAAGTCATAGCAGCATCAATCTTAGAACATAGTGGATACTAGGGATCAGGCCCTAACAAAACTAATTTGATTACATGATAAATCTCATCCAACCAATCACCGTCCAACAAGCCTACGTAGAATTACTCACTCCCGGCTATGAGAGGCATGAAATTGGTGATGGACGAAGGTTGGCGATGACGACAGCAGCGAATCCCCCTCTCCGGAGCCAAAAACAGACTCTAGATCAACCCTCACGATGAAGAACAGAAGGCGGCGGCGACTCCGTATCGTAAAACGCGATCATTCCTTCTCTTTGATTTTTTTCTTGGCGAGGTACTTATGGAGTTGGAGTTAGGGTTGCGGGAGCTGTCAGGGGCCCACAAGCATGCTGGGAGCATCCCAGGGGGCGCCCCGGGCTTGTGGTGCCCTGGTGGACCTCCTCTGGTAGTTTCTTTCGCCAATACTTTTATATATTCTGAATTAATTCTTCGTAAATTTTCAGCTCAATCCGAGAACTTTTATTTCTGTACAAAAACGTCAGCATGGCAATTCTATTGAAAACAACGTCCGTCCAAGTTAATTCCATTCAAATCATGAAAATTAGAGTCGATAACAAGAGGAAAAATGTTTGGAGAAGTAGATACGTTTGGGACATATCAACTCCCCCAAGTTTAACTCTCTACTTGTCCTCAAGCAATTCAGTTGACAAACTAAAAGTGATAAAGAACAACTTCTACAAACTATTTTTGTTCTTGTCGTTGTAAACATGTTTAACTAATGTTCAAGTTTTCAGCAAGGATTATGAACTAAACATATTCATGATAGCATTTAGGTCTCACATTTACTCATGCCAATGATATAACCAACTCGCGAGCAATAATAAGTTATCTCGGATGCCAACAATTTGTCAAAACAATGATGATATAATATGATAACATGGTATCTCGCTAGCCTTTTCTGAACATAAATGCAAAGCACCTCTAAAGTTCAAGCAACGACTAAACATTGTAATTCATGGTAAAAAAGATCCTGTCATGTCATACTCAACATTAACTATACCCAGTGCATAAGAATGACAATAGTGCTCCCCAACTGGTGCTTAAATGAGAGACTGATGACTCAACAATAAAAGTAAATGGATCGGCCCTTCGTAGAGGGAAGAAGGGATTTGTAGAGGTGCCAGAGCTCGAAGCTTAAAACAGAGATAAACATAATTTTGGGAGGTATGCCTTTCCTATCAACATCACAACCGAGAGTTTTCAATATCTTCCATGCTAAACAAATTAGCGGTGGTTCCTATGCGATAAAAAGTAAAGTTTACTAACGTGGCTACAGACAGGATCAGTATTTCCCCAAAGAGGAAGGGGTGATGCAACACAACTATGGTAAGTATTTACCTTAGTTGTGAAACCAAGGTATTAATCTCGTAGGAGAACCAAGCAACACTGTAAATGGTACATGCACACAAAGACCAAATATTTGCAACCGGACGTGTAAGACAGACTGTCAATCCCTCCTCGGTAAAAAGATAGATTAATTTGTAGTAGATTGGATAAATAGATCTTGATAAGACGTGAAATAAAGTAAGTAAATAAAAAGTGCAACAAGGTATTTTTGGCTTTTTGAGATAACAGATCTAAAAATAAATGCGACAAAAGATAGATCGGAAAGCAGATATGATAAAAGATAGACCCGGGGGCCGTAGATTTCACTAGCTTCTTCTCTCAAGAAAATAGCACACGATGGTTAAACAAATTACTGTTGGGCAATTGATAGAAGAACAAATAATTATGATGATATACAAGGCAATGATCAACATCTCTACCTAATATTAAAGTAAGGAGGCTTTCATAGTTCTCAATAAGTCACCCCTTTGTACCTTTTAATTTAATTTTAATGAGGTAGGACTAAATGGTGAGGTCAATCGATCTATTAGTCCGTTGTTATAGTTATTTTTGTCCATCGACTGAGCCTGGCCATCCAGATTTTCATTATAGCCCAACTTAGCCGGCCCACCTGCTGTGTGAAACAAAGCAAAAAAGAGGGTGTTTCCTATACCGCGCCTTAAGCGCCCGTAAAAGCACGTTTCGCACCATGGTGCACATCCCCGTCGTTCTTGGGCCAGCCCATCCTGCTTTTTCTGTTTTGAAAATGAAAAAAGATCATGCGAGAAGTAGGATTCGAACCTGCGATCTCGCCATCCCGACCTAGCTACGGTAGTCAATAGGGCAACGCAACCAACTATGGTTAGTTACATCTTTTCACTCTTTTCTTCTTTCTTTTTACTTTTTACTTTTTCTTTTTCCTTTTTATTTTTTGTTTTTTAATAATGCGCGATTTCTTTAGAAAATTGATTGATTTTTTTCCTAATTTTCTAGAAAAATCAAATTCGATGAAGTTTATTTTTCAACTTCGATGAACTTTTCCAAATTTGATTAACTTTTCCCAAGTTTGATGAACTTTTTTCAAATTCAACGAACTTTTTTCAAATTCGGTGTAGTTTTTTGAAATTCATTGAACCTAATTCAAATCTCATGAACCTTTTTGAAATTTGATGATATTTTTTGAAATCAGATGAACTTTTTTCCAAGTTTGATGAACTTTTTCAAATTCGTTGAACTTTTTTTCAAGTTCGTTGAAGCTTTTTGAAAATCGATGAACTTGTTTCAAATCTAATGATTTTTTTTCAAACTTGATGAACTATTTTCAAATATTATGAACTTTTTTTCAAATTCGGTGAACTTTTTCCCAAAAATTAGTGAACTTTTTTTAAGTTGATGAACTTTTTTCCAAATTCGATGAACTTTTTTCAAATTAATGAACTTTGCCAAATTGATGAAATTTTTCATCATTATGATTTTTTTAAATGGATGAAATTTCTCAAAACTAATGAGGATTTTTCTAAATTGATGAGTTTTTTTTTCAAAATTGTGAACTTCTGTTGAAAATTGATTTTTTTTCAAAATCAATGAGCTTTTTCTAATTCGTGAAATTCTTTGAATTTGTCCACCTTTTTATTACATGAACTTTTTTTAAATTCATGATTTGTTTTCGAAATATGCGAACTTTCAAATTTTGTTCATATTTCTTTCCAAAAAGTCATCCTTTTCTATCTATGCGCAATAAACAGCGCAGCTACCTTATTTTTAAATTTTTGGACCGGAATCTGTCAGTAGCGCCCGTACGCAATAACCATTGCAATGCTCATGCTTGCACATGGAGGTGGGTGATGATCTGAAAAGAGGACGGGCTCGAGAGCAGCAGCAGTTGTGTGTTGCCTCTCGGTCCTCTTATTGTTTTGCCAACGACTAGCTAGATCGATCTTATCTCGAGTGTATTATTATTGGGAGATCAGTCCGTTTACTCTTGAACCATGTGCATATGATTTTAGTATTTGCTTCAGGTTGATCTTTAGATCCTCTGAATTATTTTCACATATACTATATTATTCTGGCAAAATGCAGCTGGGAGCCTGGGAGTAGTGCACAGAACGTTCTGTTCTGGTAAGTAACTTGCTTGCTCCTACACGTGGATGATGACTTGCTTCCCTTTTACCATGTATACTAAATATGTTTCATTAACTCCTACAATGTCTTGGTTCTTCTCATATGCCAGATAATGTTCACCTGAAAGAGATGACTATTAGGTGCACGCAAGTGCAAGTGTGCAATGACAGGTAGCCCTATGATAAACCTTTTGTATCATAAAAAAGCTTGCATGCTTTTTTTGATCTGATTTATTTTTTCATGTGCAATGTCAATTCGTTATTTGTTCAAAGTGACATGAAAACGAATATCCTACAACTGAGTTGGATCTTCAATCCAACACAACATCTTTTTTTGTGGAATAAATGGTGACAACTTCACTACATATGAGTGTTATATATATTAAATCTCATGTCTCGTGCTTACTTATGTTCTAAAATATAAATTAAACATTACTAAATTCTTTTTGGTTGTACTCCCTCCATTTCTTTTTTACTTCAGATATAAGATTTGTTTAAAGTCAAAGATAGTAAAGTTTAACCACGTTTATCTAAATAAATATCAATATTCACAATATCAAATCAATATCATCAGAAGCATTATGAAATTAATTTTCATATTCTACATATTGATGTTTTTTATATAACTTTGGTCAAACTTTATGAAGTATAACTTTAGACAGATTTGATATGCACAGTAAAAAGAAATGGAGGGAGTATTTAATATCGTTGTATAATAACATCTTCATTTACCGAACATGCATGCACGCATAAATGTGCATCTAGGTAAAATATTCATGTTCATTTTGGTGAATATCAATTAATGTGTTTTTCATTAGATATAGGCGACCGCGTGTGGCACAATTTCAAGATGTCCGGTCAGATAGCCTAGGTCTGTGGTGAGTTGGTGGCTCTCAACTCACTACAGGAACATCACAAGGCAATCAATAGTAGGTTGGTCACTAACCCAATATGTTTTCATTTGCAAAATTAATTTTATTTTTTGTTTATTTTTTCTGAGTGACATTAGCAGTTTCTAATGTTGTAGTAAGATTCTAACAAGAATCTATAAAGGGCTCTAGGAAGCAGAGTAAAAAGAAAAAGAAAATGCCTGATAATGCTTCAGATACTACTCATGAAACGCGTCCATCAAAGGACCAAAATATACACATACAAACTCCCAAACATTTCATGCCAAGGAGCTTTCTTCTGTTTGGAACTTAAGGTACTAGATCATTTGTTCTAAGTTCATTAGTACGATCATTTTTTGTTTTGAGTGATATGCAAGCGCACATTGGTTCTAGGAAGTGTTATATTTTTTTCTTCCGTTGCAATGCACCGGCATATTTCCTAGTATAGGCATCATGTCCAAGATTAGTAGACCGAAATGATTGTGCATCTACTACTGTTACTCCACACATTAACCTCTATCCAGCATGCATATAGTGTATTAACTTCATGGAGAAATGGAGTAATGCAATAAGAACGATGACATGATGTAGACAAGATCTATTCATGTAGGAATAGACTCCATCTTGTTATCCTTAATAGCAATGATACATGCATGCCTCTCTCCACCTTCTATCACTGGGAGAGGACACCGCATGATCATGTCGGAATCGGGGCTCCGCGGACCCAACCAAGATTTGAACTCTGGGGCATGTGCGGAGATCTATTCCAGCCTTAGCCTCAAGCTCATCACCTCATGGCTTGACCTCGTCGAGCTCGCGCGAGCGGGGAAGGGAATGAACACATAGATTTACCTAGGTTCGGGCCACCTTGCGGCGTAAAATCCTACACCGGCTTTGTGGTGGATTGCCTCCCGAGGAGGATGAGGATGAACAGGTATAGTGGATGAGCTGCCTCGTGAGGGCTGTGGGAATGAGGAGGGAATCGACTTGATCCCCCTCTACGGTGGAGACTAGTGATGAGGACATGGCTACCATAGTTACACCCATATCCCCTGCTACTATACGTAGTGGACCAGCTACTAGAGCTCGCGCACGCCTGTTAAATTATCAGGTATTTTCATTTCTTGGTAATGTTTCTAATGTTCATGAGAATGTGATGCTGCCTAACATGGATACATTTGTAATGATTATAGTTGAAGGGCCTAGCATGGACAAGAACAATGAACATTGGAGCATGATCAGGCGTGGAGATGAAGGCATGCACGAAGGGAACAAGAATGGAGTGTGTAGTGATGATTTCCGCACTTTGAAGACACCATGATGACATACAAGAAGATGGATGAAATATACAAGATGCGCGTTTATAAAATTCATCCATAGCTTATTATAGGTGTTGCGCCACCTTAATTGTGGGACAAGACCATGTATTTTCGAAATACTACTTCATAGGCTATTTTTAGAGTCCGTATTATAGGGGCAATGACTTAGGAGGTGTTTTAGTCCCACCTTGCCAAGGGTGGACAAAATCCCCTATCTTTCCCTTATAAATACAACCCTTAAGGCATCCTTTAGACTTGGGTTTT
This sequence comes from Triticum aestivum, assembly GCF_018294505.1. Taxonomy (NCBI): domain Eukaryota; kingdom Viridiplantae; phylum Streptophyta; class Magnoliopsida; order Poales; family Poaceae; genus Triticum; species Triticum aestivum. The sequence continues at coordinate 862 of NW_025226557.1, read as the reverse complement.
ATTTAGTTAAAAGTTAACCATCGCTGCAACTTCGTGTACTTTGTTTGTGTCCAACGACCAGACCAAGACCGCTTATGAAACCCCACTTTTATCAGTACTTTATCCATATTCAAAATACTCAGATGCTTAATCATATTCTTGCTTGTTCTTCGATTGCTTGCAGGAATAGACCTTCGTGGTTAGGTTAATCATGCTCCGGCGTGGTCAATAACCTCTCAGAGTTGGTTTAGCGATTGCTAAGGCACAACATCGTTGCACGTTTGTAGTCAGATTGTCAAAGTCATCTCCGCCAAATTGATAGTTATCATCTCATCGAATGTTTGGGACACCCCGTCTCTATCAATGTGACAGCCTGGATTTTGACTTCTCACTTTTTCTGGACTTCCAGTTGCACTTGCTTTGGATTTGGAGTTTTGAATCAATTCAAATGGACTTCAACACATGGGCCTACCCTTGATTTTCACCCAAGTGACCGATCCACCTCTACCTCACCTTTTCTTCTCTGAAAAACTCCTACAAAAGCCCAATGAATATTTTTCGTAAAAGAAAAATATTCATTTTCCTCCCTGAAAATCACTTCAGAGAAGTATGCTCCAAAGAAACCAAAGCAACCAGCCAAACATGCAAAACAACTAAAACCACTAAGGACTAACTGCCAGACATGTTGTTTGGGGTTAGCTCAGCCTGATACCATAGTTCATGCGGTGACCACGTTCGTCCAAAGGGGTTGGCATGCATCCGACGCACTCTACGTGGCGCCAACTCCTTTGTTTCGTGCATGCTCGCTGCCCACGCCGCAGCACCTTGCCAAACTGTGCTGCCATCTTCGTTTGAGCCCCCTTAACTGCACCCTGGCGCTCGC
>NW_025226556.1:0-15121 GCF_018294505.1 Triticum aestivum | reverse complement strand
TTGTTGTTATATGACATTATAGTACCAATCTTGGATGTTTTATATGCATTTATTTGCTATTTTATATCATTTTTTGGGACTAACCTATTAACATAGAGCCTAGAGCCTATTGCTGATTTTTGCTTGTTTTTGGCTTTTTAGAAAACCAATATCAAATGGACTCCAAACACAGTGAAATTTTACGATGATTTTTTTGGACCAGAAGGGACCCATAAGGTTCGGGAGAAGACCAGAAGAGTCACGAGGGAGCGACAAGCTCAGAGGGTGCGCCCAGGGGGCGCACCCCCTCAGCTTGTGAGCCCCTTGTGGCAGCTCTTGACCTAATTCCACCTCTATAAATTCGCAAATATTCCCAATATACCAGAGAGCCACCCGAAACACTTTTTCCGCCATCACAAGACTCTGTTCTTCCATGATCCCATGTGGAGGCTATTTTCGGTACTCTAAAGAAGGGGGAGTTGATCACGGAGGGCTTCCACATCATCCTTGTTGCCCTTCTGATGATGCGTGAGTAGTTCACCACGGACCTACGGGTCCACAACTAGTAGCTAGATGGCTTCTTCTCTCTCTTTTATCTTCAATACAATGTTCTCCTTCATGTTCTTGGAGTTCTATCCAATGTAATATTCTTTTGTGGTGTGTTTGTTGGGATCTGATGAATTTTGGGTTTATGATCTGGTCTTTTTTGAACTTCATTGTGCATGATTGTTATAGCTTTGTATTTCCCTCTGATCTATCCGTTTGGTTTGGCCAACTTGTAGAACCGTAAGTATGTCTAGAGGGGGGTGATTGGACTACTTGACCAAATAAAACTTATCCTTTTCCTAATTTTAGTTGTAGGCAAGTTTTAGCAGTTCTACCAAGTCAAATACACCCTACACATGCAAGTCTAAGAGTTGTGCAGCGCAATGTAAAGACTTTGCATATGAATATAAATGGGGGATTGGAGATTTAAAACGCAATGAAGACACGATGATTTTTGGCATGGTTCCAGTAGGTGGTGCTATCGTACGTCCATGTTGATGGAGACTTCAACCAACGGAGGGTAATGGTTGCACGAGTTCACAGAGGGGTCCACCCACGAAGGGTCCACGAAGAAGTAACCATGCCAATTCCATCATGGCTTACGTCCACGAAGGACTAGCCTCACTCGGGTAGATCTTCATGAAGTTGGCGATCTCCTTGCCCTTACAAACTCCTTGGTTCGACTCCATAATCTTGGAGGCTCCCAAGTGACACCTAACCAATCTAGGAGACACCACTCTCCAAAAGATAATTGACAGTGTTGTTGATGATGAACTCCTTGTTCTTGTGCTTCAAAAAATAGTTTCCCCAACAATCAAACACTCTCTCACAGATTTGGCTTTGGTAGGAGAGGGGATTGAATGGAAAGCAACTGGGGAAGGCTATAAATCAAGGTTCAAACGGTTGGATTGGAATGTCTTGATTTCAACACATGAATAGGTGGTTCTTTTCTCAGAAAATGAGTAGTGGAAGTTATGTTCCATTCTGATGGTTCTCTTGGAGAGTAGGTGGTGATGGAGGGGTATAAATAGGCAGCACCAAAAATTGTACTGTTACAAGTCTTTAACCCAACTCGGTGACACCGACATGAAAAGCTCGGTGAGACCGACTAGTACAAAAGACTTGATTGTTGGTCTTTTTGGTGAGACCGATCATACCAACTCAGTTGGACCAAAATGCGATAGCTAGTGCAAGACCTTGTTTCGGAAATTCCATCGGTTCATCTCGCTGATTCTGAAATGAAGCAACTTCATCAAAGAAACTTGGTCAGGCCATCTCCGTGAGACCGAGATCGATTTTGGTTGCACCGAAGTATTAGGGTTTGGCATGTGGCAGTGCATATGGTAATCTCGATGGGTTCTGATGAGAGCTTTTTGGTAGGACCGAGATCAACTTTAGGGTTTTGGATAGGATGGAAGTGGATAAATATTTGAGGGTTTTGGAGCAATATCACTAAGCACTTGAGCAATTGAGCATGATCAAAACCTCTCTTTAATAGTATTGGCTTTTCTATGGACTCAATGTGATCTTGGATCACTTAACCAAAAATGCATGTCCTTGAAGCTTTGCCAATCTTTATCCTTTGTATTTTGAGGGGTCCACATCCACTAGTCTTTGCCATGCCAATCATTGCTCTTCTCTGAAATCTATTATTAATGTGCATTCGATCAATGACACATATGTTGTTATTAATTACCAAAACCACCCGGGGATTAGTTGCACTTTCAATCTCCCCCTTTTTGGTAATTGATGACAACATACAGATCAAAGCTTCGACAAAAGATATAATGAATGAAATACATTGTCGCTTTGAGAAGTATGTGATAATAAAGAGCTCCCCCTAATTTGTGCATTCTTAAAAAATTGTGTTTGAATGCAAATGCATAATTGATTAGGATCATGGGTTACTCTTCCATGTCACATACATCTTGGTGGAGTGCTCAAAATGATAAAATTGCAATGTAATACACCCTCATCACAATCAAACAAGTGAATGATCATACAAAGAGCATATGAATGGGTATCCAAGCAAGCATAGCATCGAAGTATGGTATGATCAAGCACATAATAAAGTAGTCTCATACATGCATCAAGAAAAAGTAACTCAAAGTAGCAAGAATCTCTCAAAGAAACCAAACCATAAAAGCAAAGTACTCTCTCTCAAAGTCTAATAATCCATACTAATTTTCCTCGTTTGCCAACAAGTACCAAAAAGTTCGAAGAAGTATAGAGCTAAAAAACGCTCTAGGCTTGATCTCTGGCATCTCCTGGTGATGAAGTCCTCTGACTTGCAGCCGATGTGCATAGATGTTGGAGTAGAGATAAGTGCATTCGCGAAGATCTCTGACGATGTTTGTTGTGCTAGAGGAGTGGAGACGGCAAGAGGCACTGAGGGGGCAACCAAAGGTGCAGCAGCTGAAGCTGAAGCTGTAGCTCTGGAAGTGGCTGGTATTGTAGCTGATCTGGGCATCTTCTGGAACTGAGTGGTCATCGGAATGACTACGCGTGGGTGCTCCTCATCATCACTAGAAGACAGTGCCTTGGCTTCATCCACCTCACACTTTAGGATCTCAACAGTGGTCTAAACCTCTATAAACATGACATCCAGATCATGAATTTTAGTCTCAACTATCCTCTCAAGACTCTTCTAGTTCTCTGTGAGGTTGGTCAAACTCCGCTCAATCCTCCGAGTAGCTTGAATGAGATAAAGCATCTAATTAGTCTTGGTTTTGAGCATTGGAGTTGAGGGACCACTAAGTCATGTAGTTCTTGTAGTCTGTGTGTCTGCCTGTGCTACGACTGCGGTAGGATGAGATGGATCCATCATGACCCTGTTATCCTTGAACTCTGTTCGTAGCGGCATATGCTCACAATCTAGCAGAAAAGACTTGTTTGCACCCTTCAAGTTAATGAGCATTTGAATATGCGAGGCAAAACCACAAGATCTCTTTTGGTCCTCTTGACGGTTTCTACTATAAGACCCATGACTTTGAGCTTCTCATGTTGGTCAATGTGATGCAGCATGTTGACGGAGTGACAATGAATCTTCTTCTCTTTTTTTGAACATTAAAATAGCAGGAGAGGCTCCTACTATTGCTTTATTAAAAGGAGGGGCAATTACATTTTACATTTTGTACAAAGCCAAAGGGCTAAGCAGGAAAAGAAAAGAAGGCTACATTTTTATACAGAGGGGTTTTGGTGCAGAACCAAGTCTTGAATCAGTCCTTGGATGAAAGTATTGATATCCCCCTTTGTCCTAAATGTTAGAATCTCCTGGTCCTTCTTAAACATCCTCAACCAGTCCAAATGTGAGGCCATCTCACCATCAAATGGAACTTTATTTCTTTGTTTCCATATATTCCAAGCTGCAAGAATTGTGATTTCTTTGAATGCAGGCTTGTGACAAGCTGTGTGAGATGAATCAAACATTATTTGGATATCATTGTCAGTCCCCGTTGAATTCCAATTGTATCCCAACGCCTTTTAGCAAATTGGCACTCATAGAAAAGGTGTTTGTTTGTTTCAAGCTCCCCCAGGTTGCACATCAGACAAGAATGATCTTCTCCAATATTAAAGTGTCTTCTTAGGAGCATATCTCTTGTGTTGACCCTGTCCATCAACATGAGCCAAGCAAAAACTTTGTGCCTCATGATGCATTTATATTTCCATATTGAAGTTATATAAGTTGGGGCTGCAACATTTCTGAAGAGGAACTTGTAGAATTTTCTGGGTTTGTATTGTTCATCTCCCCAACATAAAATCCATTCGTCGACACCCATTTGTTGTAAAGCCATAGAGTTTATTACGGGCTGGATGTCATCAAGTTCTAATCTCGCTTCAATAGACAAAGGTAGATGGAACAGTGTAGCTGGGTCTGAATTGGAGTGAACTTGAGCCAATGATATATCTTCATCTTGGGCATACGAGAAAAGATGATTATGAGAAAATGAGAGGATTGTATCCCCATGCCATAAGTCTTCCCAAAAAAGCACAGTGTCTCCATCTCTAGGTATGCATATCGTGATGCCTCTGAATATATCCATTAAGGAAAAAACATCCTTCCACCAAAACGACCCACAAGCTGCTTTTGCGTGAGGCACCCCCTGATCATAATATGCATTCCAAATTAGCATGACCCAAGGAACGTCAACTTTGTGAATAAACTTGTGAAGGTATTTGAGCAGTAACGCCTTATTTTGAGCTTTAAGATCCAGAACCCCTAAACCACCTTTTCTCTTAGGGCGGCAGACCAAGTCCCACGCTACCAAGGAATGAGTTTTAGCACCTCGATCAGTATCTATTCTCCATAGACAGTGGCGCCTTGCCCTATCAAATATGTCAATCAACTTCAACGGGAGTATGAGGACACACATGGCAAATGAGAGTAGAGATGAAAGAGAAGAATTAATAAGTTGAACTCTCTCCCCATAAGATAGCTATATGGTCGCCAGTTAATCTTCTTTCAATTTTCTCTACAAGGGGCATAAGTTCTCTTATCGTTGGCCGTGTGGTACCCACAGGAAGTCCCAGGTACGTGAACGGTATGCTCCCAACTTGGCAACCAATTTCCAAAGCTAGTTGACGAGCCTTCTCATCATCAACATTAATGGGCATCAATTGTGATTTTCCATAATTTATTTTTAGCCCAGTTGCCCTAGCATAAGAATCAAGAATAGCTTTAATGATATGCAACTGGTCAACATCTGCCGGCAGTACAATGATTGTGTCGTCAGTGTATTGAATAACTGAATACTGTTCTGATGCAGGCTGCTTAATTGGTAACTGTATATGCCCTTCCTCCCAAGCTTTGTTGATTAGAGATTGTGAAAGGTCTGCAGCAATAACAAACAAAAGTGGAGAGACAGGGTCCCCTTGACGAACACCTGTTTTACATTTGAATTCTTTACCAGGCACTCCGTTTAAAAGAATTGAAGATGTTCCAGATTCCATAAGCATTTTTATCCACATGCACCAACGGTCATCAAACCCTTTGCACTTGAGAATGTTGAGAATGAAGTCGTGTTCCATGGTATCGAAGGCTTTTTCAAAATCTAGTTTTAGAATAATGATTTATTTCCCGGATTGTTTGCATTGATGTATATATTTGAAGGCCCATCCCAAGCAATCTTGAATTGTACGAGATTTGATGAATCCGTACTGGTTACGGTGAACAATTTTCAAAATCCATTTTTACAATCTTTCAACTAGAATTTTAGTTAAGACTTTGAGCACACAATTAAGAAGGGATATTGGTCGGTAGTCATTAACTGTTTCAGGCATACCTTTGTGAGGAATAAGTGTTATAAATGATGTATTAAGGCAGTTAATATTTATCTTTCCTTCCTAGAAATCCTGACACAGTGCATAAAAATCCTCCTTAATAATCTCCCAGCAAACTTTCAAATATTGGACATTAAAACCGCCCGTCCCCGGAGCCCTGTTAGCAGGTATTAGTTTAATGACCCTATCAATTTCCTTAGAAGAAAAAGGCTCAGATAATTCAGACAATCCAGGGTATTCTTGGATTAATTCAGACATCTCAAAATCATAGGTTGTGGTATTCGAGACACCCATTCTTTTCTTGAAGCACCCAAAGAAAGTCGCAGCTTTGTCATTATGATTTTCAATTGAGTTTCCATATTCCAAAATAATTGAAGTAATTGAGTTTCTTCTGAATATTTCCGTTGCACGAGCATGAAAATATTTTGTATTCTCCTCACCTTTCACTGCCCATCGGAAAAATACATCTCTTTTTCCAATAATCACTTTGGTACTTTAAAAGATGTAGAAGATGCTTCTTTAGAATGACTCTAAAGTTTCTCTCAAGCACAGTAAGTTATCGCAGCTCTTCAAGATTGTCAACTTGTGTTAAAATTCTATTGCTGTTTTCGAGGAGCAGTCGCAGCTTAGAGATTTTCTTGCTCCACATTTTAAGTGCATATCGTAATCTTTTGTGTTTTGTCGAGATCCTTGTTGCACTAGAGGTAACTTTGATTGGAGCCGACCAAGAGTTGTTAACCACGTCCATGAAACCAGGGTGAGATGGCTAGAAGCTTTCAAACCGATTTTTTTTGCTTTTCGGAATAACTGTGTCTACCGAAATCAAACAAGGAATATGGTCCGAAATTGGACGAGAAAGGGGTTTTACCACTGTATTGGGGAAGACTGAAATCGATTCGGGCGATGAGAAAAACCAGTCCAATTGCTCCAATAAAGGCGACTGTTGCATATTACTCCAGGTGTATATCCGTCCCTTTATTGGCATTTCCAAAAGAGCAAGAGAGCTGATAATCTCATTGAACTTAATGATATCATCAATGTTGCCACCCTCTTGATTTCTGTTGTCTAAAGATCTCATAAAATTAAAATCACCCATAAAAGCCATCACTCATCAGCTTCCATTTCAATAGCTTCGAACCATTGTGTAAATTCCATCCTCTCTAGACCCTCACATGGTCCATACACATTAGTTAGATTCCAAGTTTGGTTAGAAACCACCGAGGTCAATTTAATTGGCAGTGCAAACTTGTAGCTATGTAACACATGCCCAGTAAACTGGCTACTGCACCAAATAATTACAAGACCTTCGGATGCCCCTACAGAAGGTACATATTCGAATTTATAAAATCTTCTAGGACAACATTTTCTTAGAAAAGAATGATCGAATTTCTCTTTCTTCGTTTCTTGCAAACACACAATGGAGCAGTTTGATTTACCAATTTTATTACGAAGAGCTAAGCATTTAGGTTCTGAATTAACACCACGGATGTTCCAACATAAGATGTTCCAAAGCACTAACGACATAGTCTTAAACAGGAATAAAACAGCATAACAAAACATGCCAGAATAAACCAACCACAGAAAGAAAATTTAAATAAAAGCAAAAGCTTAAGCTTGTCCGAGGTTCTGCTCCTCCTCCCCCTGCATTAGTTTATCTTAAGAGAGTTCTTTGGGAGGGACGCCACAAATGCTAATTCCCAGATGTTGTTTGTCTTGATAGGAGTTGGTGGTTTAGACTGAGAAGGCTGCACATCCATCTCTTGTGCCACACTGTTATCACTGATCTCAGGAATTAGCCTTGGTTTGACATGAGACTCTTTCTTTTTTATGTCAGACAAAGAAGACGCTTTGAAGCCCTTGTACCTAGTAGCTCTGACACTACAGTGCACCTGAGTGACATCCAGAGGGGTTGCAAGGCGACGTCTCTTGCGGGAAGCAGCAGTATCCAGAATCATGTCCTCACGTGCAACCTCCTCTTCGTCGTTGCCCTGAGAAAAACCGTCAATAGAAAAGTCCTGTTGCAGTGAAAGCATGTTTCCCATCCCATCATAACTGAAGTTGTTGCAAGCAGCCCAAACTTCTTTGCTGCAGTAGATGATCATACTATCTGCAGCAAAAGGTGTGAATGGGAATCTGGTGTTGCATGCCACATGGACCAACTCATTCAGAAAGACTTGAATACCACCAGCAAAACAGAGCCATTGCTCTTGCATCTTATCAACAACAGACTTCCACTGAATTCTGGGAGTGTAGATAGTTGCATAGAAGTGGATCAAGAATTCTAACTGGTTCATTTCCCTTGGAACCTCAACCTCTACAATATGAGCATTGCACTGATTGAAACTGAGAGCATTGCCCTATCTCCCCTATAAGAAATCTTCAGTAGCTTGTTCGACCATTTGCACATGTTCATTCCATAAGCGGAGTCCGTCATCAAAACCAGAGTCTTCAGTCTGAATTCCATCCATCATTGAGGGCCCATCATATCCAATGAACAGTCTATAGCTGAAACCCTGGTACTGTTGAGGAACAGATGGCAGAACAGGCCATTCACCCCAACCTTGTTGAGGAGGCTGCGGCGAAGGAGCTGCATCCCAAGCATTAGCAGCATTTTCCAATTGCTAAACCTGAGCATTGTGCTGAGCCTGTTGCATGTCATTCAGAAAAGGTAATTGAGTAGGGTGAGGAGATGCCCCTAAAGGAGGAGGAGCTTTCTCATTCCCTTCAAGGCCCGGGCTAGGGTTTCTTCCATTTAGCACATAAACTGGTACCATCCATGATTTACCAATGCCACTGATATCCGTGAACCTCTTGATGACTAAGCTGAATGGCAGAGACTTGAGCTTATTAATTAAGACTCTGACCAACACTAGCTTTTTTGTGACCTGGACGGTGCCAAAACATGCATCTACCAAAGCAAAAGACCGCCTTCATGATGTAATGTTCAGTTTGATAATCAAGAGGGAATCCTAGCAGCATTACCCACGCATCTCTTTCAATAATAGGACGCCTCATGTTCGGACCATCATCATGATGCAACAAGTAAAAATTAGAGTGCTCATCCAAGGTTTGTTCCCCCAAATCTACCATAGCATCTCTTATGATTCTATCCTCAAAACAAACCAAACCAACACAAAAGGGATAAATCTATCTCTCAGTGGTGTGAGCATCATGATCATCTCTCAAAACACTCCTAACCTCAGCAAGAACAACTTCCCTTTGCAGATCTGGAGGAGGTGGAAGAACAAAAACCAGAGCAAACCTTGCATGGTCGAGCGGTGGATCATCAACCACCATCATGTTCCTCTGCAATCTTCCTTCTGGCCCCTGCTGGATGTTCATGATGCCTGGAACGAACTGGTAGGGCATCACTGGTAGATACGCCATGGTGCTTGAATCAGGGAGAATAGAGGAGAGAGATGGGATGTTGCAGGGTGGCGGAGCAGATGAAAACGGGGGGTGGTTTTGGGGAACAAGTACCGTCGTGATTCTCTGAGTATAATGCATATCGTCCGGGGTATTTTGGTCATGAGTAGGATAAGCACGAGCTTCTCTCTCCAACTGTTTAGGAATCCAAATTTGTTTATTGAGCTTATCTCGTACATTCAGTTTCCCTGATTTTCTACGCCAAACTTTTTGGTGACCCTTTTGTTGCTGTAGTAGTTTTGAAGCTAACAAACTTCCATCAAACCTTTTTTTATTTTTAGATACCGCACGAGCCTGAACATTCCACCTAGATAGACATTGCCAGCCCTTATGGCCCACTTGCATGCAGATCCGACATCTAATCCCAGTAGTGCAGGAAGAAGTATCATGTGATTGACAAAAACATTTGTAGCACAGAGAAGATGTCTTCACATTAACATTATGATTACTGCAAATATATCCCAAGTTCATACAAATAGCACAAGATTTAGTAGGGCAATCAGAACTAGGATGACTCTGCCAGAAGCATAATTCACATCTATTCAGAACCTGGAAAATAAATTGCTTATCTGGAATATCCTTAAGAGATAAAGTTGTCATGATATGCATATTAGAATACCCAGCTTGCCAAAGATCCAAGATTTCCTCCAGAGTCGTGCAATGAATAGACTTCCAATAATTGTGTTTAAAGTCCATACCCAAGAACGTAGCTTTGTCAACGCGGTCATGCATGGAGGACAGATTGCAATTGAATACACCCAATGAAAGAAATGAATCCACATCATTATTGGCCACAACATTATCCAGATGATCATTTTCAAAATTAAGAATACGCGGGGCCAAAGTGTCCTTGCGAAGGCCAAATTTTGCCAACTCTCTAGCACTAGAATGATCCTTTTTTGCACTAGCATGAAGGAAATCCAGAGATGATTTAATAGCCATTGGTTTACGAGCCACAATCTCTAGAACTTCGAGATCCAAATGCCAAGAACCCGAGTCATAAGAATAATCCACATTCGCCTTATACAAACAGAAATGACACATAAAATTAGGCCAGATGCGATCTTTCAAAGCATATATGAAGTGCCCAACTTTATTTGAAGCCACCGAGAAACGAAAGTTGCGAGGCCCCAACTGGATCACGTTAAACCCTAATGCTCGACCACCAATGCAACATTGTAACACCAAACCCACAGATTCCACTGAGATAGGGGAAAAGTAGAGGAGAAGGAAACCACCAAGAAAAATTCCTTGGTTTTCGGATCTTGATCATAATGAATCGAAGATCAAAACTTGCGCCTGATCGGATCCTCCACTTTGAGACCAGGGGCAAAGTCCCACAGGAGGATGTTGGCCATGACTTGGAGCAGCTAGTATGAATCTTCTTCTCGTCGCCTAACTTGGGCATCAATGTATGCCTCATGATGGTGTTGGAGGTAGCAAGACCTACCAACAAGTGATAAACTGAGACAAGCTTATGAGAGTCCTTATACTTCTCACGAATCTCAGTGCACATGTTAGCCATGGAATTCTGGTCCATCTTTGGCTTAGCATACACATTGATATCATTCTCATCATCGTCAGGCACACCCAACAATTTGGCCCACTCAAGTACACTGGACTGGTATCTTTCTCTTCGGTCACCCTGACTATTCTTCCATTGGGATAGAAGTGATCTATCAAGTAAAATTGCATGATCATTGACGTGGCTTGAAACTGCATCAGTATTCCCCCAAAGAGGAAGGAATGATGCAGCACAACTATGATAAGTATTTCCCTCACACTAGTACGCGTCGGTGCTAAACGGTTTTTAACCCCTTCCTGCGATGGCATTTGGAAGCGTCGCCTAGTGAGTGACGGCGATAGGGGGGTCCTTCCCACACAACCCAGAAACCATCCGGGATAGGGACCCTACAATACTCCTTTTCATTTGTGGTTGCATTGCCATCACAGTCGGTATTCTGTGGTGCTACGTTTACGATGCGCGACCCATCACAAGCGGTTCACTATTATAGAACGTGTATGATAAGCATACAATCACACACATTCTCTTTCACAAACCGTATGCGATAACTAATTAAGAAGATTAGGTAATCATCGTACGAGTGTCGGATAGGATTACAAAACGTCGGACCATCGTAACATCGTCATACACGACAACTATCGCACACGCTATTCTGTGGTGCAACATTTAGGATACATACTTCATCAGAAACAGTTCATGGTTGCGAATCATGTACGATAAGGCAACTATCGCACACGCTATTCTATGGTGCAAAGTTTACGATGCATACTTCATCAGAAACAGTTCATGGTTTTGAATCGTGTATGATAAGGGAACTATCGCAAACGGTTAGTTTGCCAACACCGTTTGTGATATTGTCTGACATCGCACACGCTTTGCAAACGGCAACTGTGTGCACGCTTGCACACGTTTCCTCTCTGTGAACCATCTAGCATTATGGTGTATATCGCAAATGTTTGTATTTTACCAACCATGTGTGCCGTAACAACCTGCAGAGTGTAATTTCACCGTAATTTAATTGATTCTATATCAAATTGAAATTGAAATTGAAATTGAATGTATGCTATAGCTTTATTCATATCCATCAGGTTCAGACAACCAATGCATTATTCGATTCATAGGTACACATCAAGAATTACATAAGAACCAAATAAAGAATGACGAACCACAGTTGTATACTTGTACTATTAAAGACGGTAAAAAAAGAGGCGAAATATATTCTGGTTGCTGAACAAGGTGAAGCGGAATGCCCATATTGTGCCCTCCTCCATGTAGAAGGCACGCACGACTCTAGTCCAACCCCTTGTGATGGCCGACCGCCCACCCTTCATGGTCTTCATGGAAACATCTAGATAATCATCATGTTCTGGTAGAAAATACTTTAACCTTTGCATGCCCACCAATCATGTAGCTTGAGAGGTAATCTTTAGTAAACTGCTTTGGGAACCATTGCAAAGGAAAAAGATTCAGACATTGTCCTCTAACACAACTCATTATGGGCAGTAAAAACAAGGCTGCAGAGTTCTTACTTACCATCCTGCAGTTTGATGTTGTATGGGATAAAGTATAAACAAATAGTTTAATTGCCATCTTTTGACCCATTTTACTAACAATCTTTATCAGCTTCCTCACTTGATGTTGGTTCATCAATATCTCATTTCCCCATACACAGAAAGGGTTGAAGCGCGGATCTTTACCAATGACATATGTACGTAAAAGCACCAAGTTAATATTAGAAGATAAACACCAATTGCACAATGATGTAGTACATCACTGTTTTATAATATCTTATAACATCCAATATACTCACATATTAGATGAATAAACATCTTATATTATGGGCCGGAAGGAGTTTATTGCATTCTTACAAATTATCGGCTGAGTAACTACGGATGTATCCACAGGTTAGAGTTAGTTTGAGATAGTTCAGGCTCAAATATCCCTAAAGTATATCTAGACATGAGGGCTAGTTTGAGCTAGGTGCATCTATAACCCACCCAAAAAAACTATGCAACCCAAGAGGTGCTAGTTGGAGCTATTTCTCCTAGTGCATTTATTGTCAATCTAAGTATCTAACCCTGTCATCCAAACACCTCTTTGGATGGAGTTAGTTCAGGGTTAGTCATGAGCTAGAAACTAACTCTAACCTCTAAGCTAAGTTGAGTATCCAAACAGGGTTGTGTTATTGTTGTTGTTGCTGCTGCTCTTCTACGTGTATCTAGACATCATCAGAACATTAAGGTAACACTCTTCCTTGTTGCTATGTAACCTAGGATTGCATATGTAGACATTAAGTACAGTGCATGTTGCTATGTAGCCTCAGATATATCACATATGGCCCTAGTCAACCAAACGATAAATGGGTTGCAGATATATTCAGTTAAAAGTCTGATTCACCGATTAGTCCCTTATCAGCCCCCGACCTATATGGTACCAGCTACCGATATCCTGAACAGTGAGCATATATAAGCTATGGGATGAAACTAACCTCGATGGAAAACAACAGTCGTTCCCAGAATTTTCCTGTGTAGGGACATCGAGATGCATGTTAAGCACAATAGGCTAAACATCAACCAAAATTATCCATGGCAGACAAAATAATCTCCAAAAGATAGCTTCAGTGTGCAGGTTTAAGAACGGTAGTAAAGCAAAACAAGTGAAAAGGTGTGTTAACTGCAACTGGCCTAACATTTAACAACAAGAAAACATAGTCATTCAAATTGGTATTGTGCCAGTCAAAGTACACTAGTTATTGTCAAATAAAAATGGGAAGGCGTGTTTAACTACAAGATGCAGCAACCAAATGTAGTCCATCATGCCCTGTTTGTTTCAACTTCACTTGGATTTTAATCACCTATGGATTCGCTTCAGTGGCGAAGCTATTTTTGCAAATCAGCTTCACCAACGAAGTACACTTTGAGGTGCTTCAGGAAATTGCAGTAAAAATGACCCAAATCCAGATCCAGCTTCACTGGCAACGCTGATTCCAAATAACTATTTGTTTCGGATTACAGATTTGGCTTCACTGGCAAAGCTGAATCTGGTCCCAGAATCTGAAAAAATAGGGCCATAGTGGTAATGTTGAAACTAGTACTGACGAAATTGAATTGCATAGTTCATACTTGCCCATATAGAACATCACGTTGTGAATAACTAGAATAAACAAGGCATACTACGAACAACCAAAGATAGCATTTGAAACTGGACATATGCTAACTACAAACAACAAAACAATCAAAAAACTTTAAAACAGGCATATGCTAGCTATAACACGCTTAACAACAAGCAAATATATGCATTCCTATCGGTATGTTTAAAACTGGATTGATGAAATGTATTGCACAGTAAATAATTGCACATACAGAGCATCGCATTGTGAACAACTAAATAAACAAGGCATACTGCAAACAACCCGATATAGCAATTAAAACTCGACATATTCTCACTACAGTACAAAAGGGACTTGACAAAAAAATCATGGGTTTCCCCCTGTGAAGAGGCACGACAAAACAAATCATGGGTTTCCTCACTTGTCACAGATGGGCTCGTTCCTGTGGGAAGAGCACAGACCTTGGATGCGCTCCATGTTGTCACAGATGGGCTCCTTCCCCTTGGAAGAGCATGGTTGTAGAGTGCCCTCCCTTATGTCGCAGACGGGCTCTTTCCCCTCGGAAGAGCAGATGGGCTCTTTCCCCTTGGAAGATCCGGAGAGGGTGCCCTCCTTGTGGTTGCCATCGATGAGGTATGACTTGGAAGCTATGGATCACAAGCCAGCGTCGCAGACGTGTCCTTCAGAAATGACAAAAGGGGCTCGATGGTGATGTAGGATGGAAAGTTGTTGACAGCGAGCCAGAGGAGATCAGCAGCGGGGCCATGCATGAGATCGACGGCGGTTGAACCCGAGGGGTTGGGGTGGGCCACTTAACATGTGACATAGCCTGCCTCAGGTGTCGCAGTCGATGACCTCGATGTTGTAGCCGGCGGAAGAGACATGCCCACATACTCTAGCCCATTGCTTGAGTTCCTGCCACCAGTAATGGTCATCAGCTTCCTCGGCGACGTCGGGCGAAGAGACCGTGATACACCTATTTTGGGTGAGTCGCTCCTCAAGCTCCACGAGAAGCGTAGCCGGGCTTAGGCTACGACGCTCTGGAGTGGGGGATGGGAATGGGGATGGGGATCTGGGGAAAATGGGCGTTTGGCAGGCATCATCTAAGAAACTCAGGGCGGCCTTGGTGTGGAGATCAGTGGTTAAGCTGCACGGGCAAACCGACAGATGTTGACAATGGAGGTCTCGCGATGGCGGCGGCGGTGGTGGGGACCTTGCTAGGGTTTCGAGCGAGGGTGTGTGTATGTGTGTGTGTG
>NW_025226555.1:6749-15344 GCF_018294505.1 Triticum aestivum | reverse complement strand
AGTGGGATAGGTGTGCTTTGTAATGGGTTCAATCTTGCGGTGCTCTATATCCCAGTGGAAGAAGGGGACACGACGCGTATTTGTATTATTTCCATTAATAGTAAAACGATTGGGTTTATTCATATTGGTTGGGTTTACTTTGTCTACATCATTTCATCTTGCTTAAGGCGTCACTCTATTCCTAATGAACTTAATACCATAGATGCATGCTGGATATCGGTCGATTGGTGGAGTAATAGTAGTAGATGCGGGTAGGAGTCGGTCTACTTGTCTCGGGTGTGATGCCTATATACATGATCATTGCCTCGAATATCGTCATAACTATGCACTTTTATACCAATTTCCAAACAGTAATTTGTTCACCCAATGTATGCTATGTGTTCGAGAGAGAAGCCTCTAGTGAAAACTATGGCCCCCGGGTCTACCTTTATCATATTATAAAAACAAAAAAACCTTTGCTGCAATTTTATTTCTTTTATTTTGTTTTTCAGTTTACCTATCTACCATTACAATATTTAATCCTTTCAAGTAACGAGTTCAAGGGGATTGACAACCCTCTTGCTCGCATTGGGTGCAATTATTTGCTTTTGTGTGTGTAGGTGCTGTTCACGAGGCTGTGATTCTCCTATTGGTTCGATAAACCTTGGTTCTTACCAAGGGAAATACTTATCTCTATTGTACTGCATCTCCCCGCCTCTCCGGGAAAATCTCAATGCCACTCACAAGTAGCAGGAAAAATTTCTAGCAAAGTTGCCGGGAGACATCATCAAAACCTATCAAGTACCCACACACAAACTATCATCTACTTTCTCTACTTTTTATTTGCCTTTTTATTGCCTTGCCTCTAGTTTTCATCTCCCCCACTTAAAAGTTAAAACACAAAAATATTTACTTTGTTGCTGTTGCTCGTTTGCTTGCTGAAAGGATCGATATGGTTGACTAGAGGGGGGGGGGTGAATAGGCAACTACTAATTTTTAGCTTTTCTTAACGAATTAGGGTTAGCAACAAATAGGTTTTCTAGATGTGCAACTAGATGAACAACCTATATGATGCTAGCAATAACAACACCACAAGCAAGCAAGATAAACAACCCAGGTAAAGCTTGCAGAAAGTAAAGGTAAGAGATAACCACAAGTGAAGTCAGGGGAGACGAGGATGTGTTACTGAAGTTCCTTCCCTTTGAGAGGAAGTACGTCTTCGTTGGAGCAGTGTGGAGGCACAATGCTCCCCAAGAAGCCACTAGGGAACCACATTCTCCTCATGCCCTCACACAATGTGCCCTTGGAGGCGGTGACCGGACATTTACAAACAAGGTTGGGGCTCTCTCCACAATCGAATTGGAGGCTCCCAACAACATCATGAAGCTTCACCACAATGGAATGTAACTTCGAGGTGACCTCAACCATCTAGGGTGCTCAAACACCCAAGAGTAACAAGATCCGCAAGGGATTAGTGGGGGGAATCAAATTTCTCTTGGTGGAAGTGTAGACCTAGGCCTTCTCAAGCAATCCCTAAAGAATCAACAAGTTTGATTGGCTAGGGAGAGAGATCAGGCAAGAATGAGCTTGTGAGCAAGAATGGAGCATGGGGGAGGAAGTGGTAATTCAAGTTGTGGAAGATGACTCCTCTATATAGTGGGGGAAGAAATCCAACCATTATGCACTCGCAACGCATGCACAAGCGGTAGTACCGCTCAGGCGAGCGTTACTTCTGCTGGCATGGAAGATTTCAGCCACTGCGTTCAAATGAGCATGTCAGGGAGGCGGTAGTGCCGCCGGAGCGATACTACCGCTCACACCAGCGGTGCTACAACATGGTGTTGAACAATAGCCGTAACCCGTAATAGTAGAGGGAGGCAGGGCGGTAGTGCCGCCCTACCGTGCTCCACTTCCGCCCTAGTTCCGCCCGTATGGTAGAGATTTCCAGAGGGCACAAAACAAGTGGTACTCCGTGCGGTAGAAGATTGCCGTAGTATCGTCGGAGCGGTACTACCACCCGCGGGAGTGGTACTTCTGCTTGTCTGATCAGTGCCCAGTAAACCTATGGTAGTAGAGTGGTAGTCAGAGCCGCAGTACCGCTGGAGCGATACTACAGTGCTGAACTGCCGCTCTAGTACCGCCCATTAACAGAACACATAGAACAAGCGGAAGTAAGGGTAGCACTATTCTGCGGCAGTACCGCTGTAGAGGTACTACCGCCGAGCAGAGGGGTACTACCATTTATGTTGTTCTGAAAATCTCAAGCACAAGGAAGGGCAAGCTCAATTGACGGGAAAGATTGAGGGTGCAAAGAGATAGTGTACATGTTGATTCCACCCAAACCTTTCCGAAGCGAACCCCCTCTTAATAGTACGGTGTTCTTACGACTCAAGTCCATAAAAAATGGAATGAAGGAAAAACACCATCTCCACAATAGCTCTGAGGGGCACAAATTGTCTTCTACCACATGATAGATTATCTGAAATGCTCAATGCACACGACTATTCCACAAAAGCATTGTCATCAATCACCAAAACTACTAAGGGAGAAATATGCCCTAACAATCTCCCCCTTTTTGGTGGATTGATGATAACACGAGATTTGCCCAAGAATAAGATAGGATAACATGCAATCCCAACATCTACAAAATATATACGCCCCCCTAGATGTGTGCACTATTTGGGTATGCTTTTGGAATGCAAAGTACACACATTAGGATCAAGACTCCGCCTATATTTTATAGACGGACAATTCTTGTATCAACAATATGAGATGGATAAACAAAGATGCAAGTTAGTAGCTGATGTCTGCTAGAACTATATCGGTATTTCCCCAAAGAGGAAGGGATGATGCAGTATAGTGACGGTAGGTATTTCCCTCAGTGATGAGACCAAGGTTATCGAACCAGTAGGAGAACCTCCTCACACCATGTAAACAACACCTACACACAAATAACAAATACTCTCAACCCGACGTGTTAAAGGGGTTGTTAATCCCTTTCGGGTACGTGCCTCAAGTAGGCAAATAACGCGAGGTAAGAAGTGGTAGATATGTTAAATAGATCGCGGGAAAAATAAATTGCAGCAAGGTATTTTGCATTTTTGGTTTAATAGATCTGAAAATAAATCAAGAGAAAATAGACCGCAAAGGCAAATATGATGAGAAGAGACCCGGGGGCTATAGGTTTCACTAGTGGTTACTCTCAAAAAATATAGAAAACAGTGGGAAAACAATTAGTGTTGGGTAATTGATAGAACTTCAAATAATCATGATGATATCCAGGCAATGATCATTATATAGGCATCACGTCCAAGATTAGTAGACCGACTCCTGCCTGCATCTACTACTATTACTCCACACATCGACCGCTATCTAGTATGCATCTAGTGTATTAAGTTCATGAGAAAATAGAATAATGCAATAAGAACGATGACATGATGCAGACGAGATCCGATTATCTATTGCGACAGATATAGATCTCATCTTGTTATCCTTAGTAGCAACGACATACGTGTCGGTTCCCCTTCTGTCACTGGGATCAAGCACCATAAGATCGAACCCACTACAAAGCACCTCTTCCCATTGCAAGATAAATAGGTCAAGTTGGCCAAACAAAACCCAAATATCGGAGAAGAAATACGAGGCTATAAGCAATCATGCATATAAGAGATCAAAGAAGACTCAAATAACTTTCAAGGATAAAAACATAGATCTGATCATAAACTCAAAGTTCATTGGATCCCAATAAACACACCACCAAAAGACTTACATCATATGGATCTCCAAGAGACCATTGTATTGATAATCAAGAGAGAGAGAGAGAGAGAGAGAGAGAGAGAGAGAGAGAGAGAGAGAGAGATAGAGGAAGCCATCTAGCTACTAACTACGGACCTGTAGGTCTACAAATAACTACTCACGCATCATAGGAGAGGCACCAATGGAAGTGGTGAACCCCTCCATGACGGTGTCTAGATTGGATCTAGTGGTTCTGGACTCTGCGGCGACTGGATCAATATTTCGTCGACTCCCCTAGGGTTTCTGGAATATTGTGGTATTTATAGAGCAAAGAGGCGGTTCGGGGGGCACCCGAGGTGGGCACAACCCCCCAGGGCGCGCCTGAGCCTCCTGGCGCACCTTGGTGGGTGCTACTCCCCTCAAGCAGCCCCTCAGGAGCTTCCTTGGCCCATTGGCTTTTTTCTAGCCTAAAAAAATTCCTCCAGGAGTTGCGTTGCGTTTGGACTCCGTTTGATATTGATTTCATGCGATGTAAAAAACATGCAGAAAACAGCAACTGGCACTGGGCACTATGTCAATAGGTTAGTACCAAAAAATGATATAAAATGACTATAAATTGATTGTAAAACATCTAAGAATGATAATATAACAGCATGGAACAATAAAAAATTATAGATATGTTGGAAACGTATTAGCATCCCCAAGCTTAATTCCTACTCGTCCTCGAGTAGGTAAATGATAAAAACAGAATTTTTGATGTGCAATGCTGCCTAACATGTCCATCACATTCTTTTCTTTATAGCATGGACATATGGACTTCTATATGATTCAAAGCAATAGTCTAGTTTTGACATGAAGACTTTAATACTCAAGCATACCAACAAGCAACCATGTCTTTCAAAATATCAACACTAAAGCAAGTTATCCCTAGCCCATCATGCTCAATCATTGATCCATTCATGAAACACACTTGAATATTAGCCACGCCCAATGCTCAAATACGATCATAGTGCCCCTTAGTTGGTGCTTTATAAGAGAAGATGGAGACTCAAATTCAAAATAAAAAATTGCATAAGCAAAAGAAAGTCCCTTCACGGAGGGAAGTAGGTATTTGTAGAGGTGCCAGAGCTCAAAGCTTAAATGGAGAGATAAAATTATTTTTGAGAGGCATACTTTTCCTACCAACGAAAACGACTTGGAGCATCCCAACACTTTCCATGCTAGATACATCATAGGCGGTTCCCAAACAGAAAATAAAGTTTATTCCTTTTTCCACCCTAACTTTCACTTTCCATGGCTACCCGTATCCACGGGTGCCCTCCATACCAACACTTCCCAAGGAATTTATTATTTGACAACATAAAGTAAATTCATTTATTTATTTCGGGACTGGGCATCCCTAGTACCTTTGCCGTACTCTCGTGTAATGACAAGTGAATAAACACTCATCGTGAGAATAACACATATAGGATGGAAAATATTGGCTACCCTTTACCGCCTCGCGAGTAGTAGGGCACACAAAAGAGAAAGTTATTTTGAACATTAGAGATGGCACATGTAAATTTGCTTAGAACAACATGGAAATACCGCATATAGGTAGTTATAGTGGACTCATAAGGCAAAACCAGTTTAAAGGGTTTTGATGCACAAGTAGTGATCATACTTAGTGCAAAAATGAAGGCTAGCAAAAAGATTGAGAAGTGACCAACCAAAAAGCGAAAAATCTTGTACCCAAGCATTAAGCATAAATAACACTGAATGCACCATAAGTAGGATATAAATTTCATTGCATAACTATAGACTTTCGTGCTTGCATAGGGAATCACAAACCTTAACATCAATATTCTTACTAGAGCACAATTACTCATCAACATGACTCACATATATATTATATCGTCATATCTCAAAACCATTACTAAGAATCAAGTTTATTTTCTCCAATGATCTTCACAATTTTTTATTATATCCTCCTTGGATATCTATCACTTTGGAACTATTTTCATATGTTACTTTTTTGATAGGCTCAAACAAATATAAGTGAAGATCATGAGCATAATTTTTCCTTCTCTCAAAATAATCTAAGTGAAGCAAGAGATAATTTCTTAAAAATTTACTAACTCCCAACTAAATCTAAGTGAAGCATGAGAGCATTTCTTCAAAATTAACAAAGCACACCGTGCTAAAAAAGATATAAGTGAAGTACTAGAGCAAATCCATGGCTCTAAAAATTTAAGTGAAGCATAGGAGCAAGTATAGCATAATTTTTGGCTCTCTCAAAAGGGTGTGTCCAGCAAGGATTCAACACTTAAAACACAAACAAAACAAGCAAAGACTCATATCATACAAGACGCTCCAAGCAAAACTCATATCATGTGACGAATAAAAATATAGTTTCAAGTAAAATAGCGATGGTCGTTAGAAGAAAGCGGGGATGCCACTCGGGGGCATCCCCAAGCTTAGTTGCTTGATACTTCTTTGAATATTATCTTGGGGTGCCTCGGGCATCCCTAAGCTTAGCCTTTTGCTTATCCTTATTCCTTCATCCATCATAAGATAACCCAAAACTTGAAAACTTCAATCACACAAAACTCAAACAAAACCTTCGTGAGATACGTTAGTATAAGAAACCAAACCACTACTATAATTAATGTAGAAAACCTATTCTTATTTTGTTTTTGCATTATATATACTGTATTCCAACTTTTATATGGCAAAAACTCATCAAAGAAAACCATAGAATCATCAAAACAAGCACACAACACAAAGAAAACAGAATCTGTCAAAAACAGAACAGTCTATAGCAATCTGACAATTTCGAATACTTATCTAACTCCAAAAATTATGAAATAAATTGTTGGACGTGAGGAATTTGTCTATTAATTCTCTGCAAAAAGAATAAACTTAAAATCACTCTTCTGTAAAAAATGACAACGAATATCGTGAGCACAAAAGTTTTTGTTTATTAGCAAGATCAAATAAACTTTCACCCAATTCTTCCCAAAGGCATTGCTTGGCACAAACACTAATTAAAACACAGAAAACACAATCATAACAGTAGAATAGTTGTGCTAACACTCAATAACATAAAACAAAAAGCAAAAATAAATTTTATTCATTGGGTTGCCTCCCAACAAGCGCTATCGTTTTACGCCCCTAGCTAGGCATAACACGTATGATCTAAGTGTTGTCATCTTTGGTTCTAGATCCATATGATGCCCTCATGATTGATTCGTATGGTGGCCTAATTCTTGTTCTAGGGAACTGTTCCATTCCCTTCCTTAGTGGAAATTGAAATTTAATATTGCCTTCTTTCATATCTATCACGACACCAATAGTACGCAAAAACGGTCTACCAAGAATAATTGGACAAGACAGATTGCAATCAATATCAAGAACAATAAATCTATGCGCACATAATTCCTATTTGCAAGAATAAGACATCATTAATTATTCCCATAGGCTTTTTAATAGTAGAATCCACTAAGTGCAAATTTAAAGAGCATTCTTCAATATCGGTAAGACCAAGCACATCAGATAAAGATTTCAGAATTGTAGAAACACCAGCACCCAAGTCACATAAAGCAAAACACTCATAATTTTTAATCTTGACTTTGATAGCAGGTTCCGATTCATCATGCAATTTTCCAGGAATTGAATGTTATAATTCCAATTTTTCTTCAAAAGCTTTCATCATGGCATCAACAATATGTTAAGTAAAAGCTTTATTTTGTTCATAAGCATGGGGTGACTTTATCATGGATTGCAACAAAGAAATACAATCAATCATAGAGCAACTATCATAATTAAAGTCTTTGTAATCCAAAATAGTGGGCACATCACTAGTTAAAGTCTTGACCAATTCAAACCCACTTTTATCAAATTTTTCAACAAGATTTTCACCCTTCGAATCATAGGGACGCCTTCTAACTAAAGTTGAATCTTCTCGAGTCCCCTTTTCATCAATCTTAATTTTACTAAACAAAGAATCAATAGAAGAAACACCAATCACTTTAAGTTCTTCATCACTCTTATGATAGTAATCACTAGAGAATGCCTTTTCTAAGAATTCTCTTTTAGCTCTAAGCATAGCAGTTCTTTTCTTACTTTCATCCATAGAAACATACAGAGCTTTAATTGATTCTTCAACTTTAGGCACAAAATTTTTCATCTTGAGAGTTTCTACATCATGAGAAATTCTATCAACACTTCTACACAAATCATCAATTTTTTCTAACTTTTCTTCTATGGAAGTGTTGAAAGCTTTTTACGTATTGATAAATTCTTTAATATTGCTCTCAAGATCAGAGGTGTTTCTATTATTATTGTAGGTGGGATTACCATAGGAATTACCATAATTATTAGAGGAATTTCTAGGAAAAGGCCTAGGATTAAAATTACCTCTATAGCATTGTTGTTGAAATTATTTCGCGAGACAAAATTCACATCTATGGCATCACTATTTTGCTCAATCAAAGTAGACAAATGCACATCATTAAAATCAATAGGAGCACTTTTATTAGCAACCAACTTCATAAGAGCATAAACTTTTTCACTTATAGAATTTATTTCTTCTACTGAAAATAGACTTTTTTACTAGTAGGAGCTCTTACGGTATGCCATTGCGAATAATTTGCCATAATATTGTGTAGCTATTTAGTAGCTTCACCCAAAGTAATTTCCATAAAAGTACCCCCCCCCCCCGCGGTGGAATCTAAAAGATTACGAGAAAAAAAATTCAATCCCGCATAATTTTTTTGTATGATCATCCAAAGATTTAACCCATGAGTTGGGCAATTCCTTAGCATCAATTTCATCCTTTCCCAAGATTGTTCAACATGGTCATGTTCAAATTGCTTGAAATTCATGATTTGGGTTCTAAGG
>NW_025226555.1:0-6739 GCF_018294505.1 Triticum aestivum | reverse complement strand
AGAGAGAGAGAGAGAGAGAGAGAGAGAGAGAGAGAGAGAGATAGAGGAAGCCATCTAGCTACTAACTACGGACCTGTAGGTCTACAAATAACTACTCACGCATCATAGGAGAGGCACCAATGGAAGTGGTGAACCCCTCCATGACGGTGTCTAGATTGGATCTAGTGGTTCTGGACTCTGCGGCGACTGGATCAATATTTCGTCGACTCCCCTAGGGTTTCTGGAATATTGTGGTATTTATAGAGCAAAGAGGCGGTTCGGGGGGCACCCGAGGTGGGCACAACCCCCCAGGGCGCGCCTGAGCCTCCTGGCGCACCTTGGTGGGTGCTACTCCCCTCAAGCAGCCCCTCAGGAGCTTCCTTGGCCCATTGGCTTTTTTCTAGCCTAAAAAAATTCCTCCAGGAGTTGCGTTGCGTTTGGACTCCGTTTGATATTGATTTCATGCGATGTAAAAAACATGCAGAAAACAGCAACTGGCACTGGGCACTATGTCAATAGGTTAGTACCAAAAAATGATATAAAATGACTATAAATTGATTGTAAAACATCTAAGAATGATAATATAACAGCATGGAACAATAAAAAATTATAGATATGTTGGAAACGTATTAGCATCCCCAAGCTTAATTCCTACTCGTCCTCGAGTAGGTAAATGATAAAAACAGAATTTTTGATGTGCAATGCTGCCTAACATGTCCATCACATTCTTTTCTTTATAGCATGGACATATGGACTTCTATATGATTCAAAGCAATAGTCTAGTTTTGACATGAAGACTTTAATACTCAAGCATACCAACAAGCAACCATGTCTTTCAAAATATCAACACTAAAGCAAGTTATCCCTAGCCCATCATGCTCAATCATTGATCCATTCATGAAACACACTTGAATATTAGCCACGCCCAATGCTCAAATACGATCATAGTGCCCCTTAGTTGGTGCTTTATAAGAGAAGATGGAGACTCAAATTCAAAATAAAAAATTGCATAAGCAAAAGAAAGTCCCTTCACGGAGGGAAGTAGGTATTTGTAGAGGTGCCAGAGCTCAAAGCTTAAATGGAGAGATAAAATTATTTTTGAGAGGCATACTTTTCCTACCAACGAAAACGACTTGGAGCATCCCAACACTTTCCATGCTAGATACATCATAGGCGGTTCCCAAACAGAAAATAAAGTTTATTCCTTTTTCCACCCTAACTTTCACTTTCCATGGCTACCCGTATCCACGGGTGCCCTCCATACCAACACTTCCCAAGGAATTTATTATTTGACAACATAAAGTAAATTCATTTATTTATTTCGGGACTGGGCATCCCTAGTACCTTTGCCGTACTCTCGTGTAATGACAAGTGAATAAACACTCATCGTGAGAATAACACATATAGGATGGAAAATATTGGCTACCCTTTACCGCCTCGCGAGTAGTAGGGCACACAAAAGAGAAAGTTATTTTGAACATTAGAGATGGCACATGTAAATTTGCTTAGAACAACATGGAAATACCGCATATAGGTAGTTATAGTGGACTCATAAGGCAAAACCAGTTTAAAGGGTTTTGATGCACAAGTAGTGATCATACTTAGTGCAAAAATGAAGGCTAGCAAAAAGATTGAGAAGTGACCAACCAAAAAGCGAAAAATCTTGTACCCAAGCATTAAGCATAAATAACACTGAATGCACCATAAGTAGGATATAAATTTCATTGCATAACTATAGACTTTCGTGCTTGCATAGGGAATCACAAACCTTAACATCAATATTCTTACTAGAGCACAATTACTCATCAACATGACTCACATATATATTATATCGTCATATCTCAAAACCATTACTAAGAATCAAGTTTATTTTCTCCAATGATCTTCACAATTTTTTATTATATCCTCCTTGGATATCTATCACTTTGGAACTATTTTCATATGTTACTTTTTTGATAGGCTCAAACAAATATAAGTGAAGATCATGAGCATAATTTTTCCTTCTCTCAAAATAATCTAAGTGAAGCAAGAGATAATTTCTTAAAAATTTACTAACTCCCAACTAAATCTAAGTGAAGCATGAGAGCATTTCTTCAAAATTAACAAAGCACACCGTGCTAAAAAAGATATAAGTGAAGTACTAGAGCAAATCCATGGCTCTAAAAATTTAAGTGAAGCATAGGAGCAAGTATAGCATAATTTTTGGCTCTCTCAAAAGGGTGTGTCCAGCAAGGATTCAACACTTAAAACACAAACAAAACAAGCAAAGACTCATATCATACAAGACGCTCCAAGCAAAACTCATATCATGTGACGAATAAAAATATAGTTTCAAGTAAAATAGCGATGGTCGTTAGAAGAAAGCGGGGATGCCACTCGGGGGCATCCCCAAGCTTAGTTGCTTGATACTTCTTTGAATATTATCTTGGGGTGCCTCGGGCATCCCTAAGCTTAGCCTTTTGCTTATCCTTATTCCTTCATCCATCATAAGATAACCCAAAACTTGAAAACTTCAATCACACAAAACTCAAACAAAACCTTCGTGAGATACGTTAGTATAAGAAACCAAACCACTACTATAATTAATGTAGAAAACCTATTCTTATTTTGTTTTTGCATTATATATACTGTATTCCAACTTTTATATGGCAAAAACTCATCAAAGAAAACCATAGAATCATCAAAACAAGCACACAACACAAAGAAAACAGAATCTGTCAAAAACAGAACAGTCTATAGCAATCTGACAATTTCGAATACTTATCTAACTCCAAAAATTATGAAATAAATTGTTGGACGTGAGGAATTTGTCTATTAATTCTCTGCAAAAAGAATAAACTTAAAATCACTCTTCTGTAAAAAATGACAACGAATATCGTGAGCACAAAAGTTTTTGTTTATTAGCAAGATCAAATAAACTTTCACCCAATTCTTCCCAAAGGCATTGCTTGGCACAAACACTAATTAAAACACAGAAAACACAATCATAACAGTAGAATAGTTGTGCTAACACTCAATAACATAAAACAAAAAGCAAAAATAAATTTTATTCATTGGGTTGCCTCCCAACAAGCGCTATCGTTTTACGCCCCTAGCTAGGCATAACACGTATGATCTAAGTGTTGTCATCTTTGGTTCTAGATCCATATGATGCCCTCATGATTGATTCGTATGGTGGCCTAATTCTTGTTCTAGGGAACTGTTCCATTCCCTTCCTTAGTGGAAATTGAAATTTAATATTGCCTTCTTTCATATCTATCACGACACCAATAGTACGCAAAAACGGTCTACCAAGAATAATTGGACAAGACAGATTGCAATCAATATCAAGAACAATAAATCTATGCGCACATAATTCCTATTTGCAAGAATAAGACATCATTAATTATTCCCATAGGCTTTTTAATAGTAGAATCCACTAAGTGCAAATTTAAAGAGCATTCTTCAATATCGGTAAGACCAAGCACATCAGATAAAGATTTCAGAATTGTAGAAACACCAGCACCCAAGTCACATAAAGCAAAACACTCATAATTTTTAATCTTGACTTTGATAGCAGGTTCCGATTCATCATGCAATTTTCCAGGAATTGAATGTTATAATTCCAATTTTTCTTCAAAAGCTTTCATCATGGCATCAACAATATGTTAAGTAAAAGCTTTATTTTGTTCATAAGCATGGGGTGACTTTATCATGGATTGCAACAAAGAAATACAATCAATCATAGAGCAACTATCATAATTAAAGTCTTTGTAATCCAAAATAGTGGGCACATCACTAGTTAAAGTCTTGACCAATTCAAACCCACTTTTATCAAATTTTTCAACAAGATTTTCACCCTTCGAATCATAGGGACGCCTTCTAACTAAAGTTGAATCTTCTCGAGTCCCCTTTTCATCAATCTTAATTTTACTAAACAAAGAATCAATAGAAGAAACACCAATCACTTTAAGTTCTTCATCACTCTTATGATAGTAATCACTAGAGAATGCCTTTTCTAAGAATTCTCTTTTAGCTCTAAGCATAGCAGTTCTTTTCTTACTTTCATCCATAGAAACATACAGAGCTTTAATTGATTCTTCAACTTTAGGCACAAAATTTTTCATCTTGAGAGTTTCTACATCATGAGAAATTCTATCAACACTTCTACACAAATCATCAATTTTTTCTAACTTTTCTTCTATGGAAGTGTTGAAAGCTTTTTACGTATTGATAAATTCTTTAATATTGCTCTCAAGATCAGAGGTGTTTCTATTATTATTGTAGGTGGGATTACCATAGGAATTACCATAATTATTAGAGGAATTTCTAGGAAAAGGCCTAGGATTAAAATTACCTCTATAGCATTGTTGTTGAAATTATTTCGCGAGACAAAATTCACATCTATGGCATCACTATTTTGCTCAATCAAAGTAGACAAATGCACATCATTAAAATCAATAGGAGCACTTTTATTAGCAACCAACTTCATAAGAGCATAAACTTTTTCACTTATAGAATTTATTTCTTCTACTGAAAATAGACTTTTTTACTAGTAGGAGCTCTTACGGTATGCCATTGCGAATAATTTGCCATAATATTGTGTAGCTATTTAGTAGCTTCACCCAAAGTAATTTCCATAAAAGTACCCCCCCCCCCGCGGTGGAATCTAAAAGATTACGAGAAAAAAAATTCAATCCCGCATAATTTTTTTGTATGATCATCCAAAGATTTAACCCATGAGTTGGGCAATTCCTTAGCATCAATTTCATCCTTTCCCAAGATTGTTCAACATGGTCATGTTCAAATTGCTTGAAATTCATGATTTGGGTTCTAAGGGAAATAATTTTTGTGGGCGGAAAATACTTGGTGATAAAAACATCTTTGCACTTGTTCCAAGAATTGATACTATTGCGAGGCAAAGAAGAAAACTAAATTTTTGCGCGATCTCGCATAGAAAACAAAAATAATTTCAACTTCACAACATCATTGTCCACACCTTTTTTATTTTGCATATCGCATAATTCCACGAATGTGTTAAGATGGGACGCGGCATCCTCATTAGGAGTACCGGCAAATTGATCTTTCATGACAAGATTCAACAAAGCAGTATTAATATCACAAGACTCCGCACTAGTGGCGGGAGGAGCAATCGGAGTGCTAATAAAATCATTGTTGTTGGTATTTGAGAAATCACACAACTTAGTTTTCTCTTGAGTCATGATGACTACGCAACAAGATTGCACTCAAAAACAGATCTGACGAGAAAATGCCGAACGAAAAAGAGGGCGAATAAAATGAATTTTTTTTGTGAAGTGAGGGAGCGGAAAACGAGAGGCAAATGGAAAATAATGTCAATTACGAGGAGATGCGATTTGTGATTAGGAACCTGGTTGATGTTGAAGATCCTCCCCGGCAACGGCGCCAGAAAGCACGTTGACGGGAGACTATCTTGAGGTGATCCTCGCCGGTAATGGCGCCAGAAATTCCTTTTGATGTCTGCTAGAACTACGTCGGTATTTCTCCAAAGAGGAAGGGATGCTGCAGTATAGAGACGGTAGGTATTTAACTCAGTGATGAGACCAAGGTTATCGAACCAGTAGGAGAACCTCCTCACACCATGTAAACAGCACCTGCACACAAATAATACTCGCAACCTGACGTGTTAAAGGGGTTGTCAATCCCTTTCAGGTACGACGCCTCAAGTAGGCAAATAACATGAGGTAAAAAGTGGTAGTTAGGATAAATAGATCACGGAACAAATAAATTGCAGCAAGGTATTTTTGTATTTTTGGTTTAATTGATCTGAAAATAAATGCAAGAGAAAATAGATCACAAAGGCAAATATGATGAGAAGAGACCCGGGGGCCGTCGGTTTCACTAGTGGCTTCTCTCGAGAAAAATAGCAAACGGTAGGAAAACAATTACTATTGGGCAATTGATAGAACTTCAAATAATTATGACGATATCCAGGCAATGATCATTATATAGGCATCACGTCCAAGATTAGTAGACCGACTCCTGCCTGCATCTACTACTATTACTCCACACATCGATCGCTATCCAGCATGCATCTAGTGTATTAAGTTCATGAGAAAACGGAGTAATGCAATAAGAACGATGACATGATGTAGACGAGATCCATTTATCTCTTGCGGCAGATATAGATCTCATCTTGTTATCCTTGGTAACAATGATATATACGTGTCACTTCCCCTTCTGTCACTGGGATCAAGCACCGTAAGATCGAACCCACTACAAAGCACCTCTTCCCATTGCAAGATAAATAGATCAAGTTGGACAAACAAAACCCAAATATCAGAGAAGAAATACGAGGCTATAAGCAATCATGCATATAAGAGGTCAAAGAAGACTCAAATAACTTTAATGGATAAAAACATAGATCTGGTCATAATCTCAAAGTTCATCGGATCCCAACAAACACACCGCCAAAAGACTTACATCATATGGATCTCCAAGAGACCATTGTATTGATAATCAAGAGATAGAGATAGATAGATAGATAGAGAGAGAGAGAGGAAGCCATCTAGCTACTAACTACGGACCTGTAGGTCTACAAAGAACTACTCACGCATCATAGGAGAGGCACTAATGGAAGTGGTGAACCCCTCCATGACGGTGTCTAGATTGGATCTGGTGGTTCTTGACTCTGCGGTGGCTGGATCAATATTTCGTCGACTCCCCTAGGGTTTCTGGAATATTGTGGTATTTATATAGCAAAGAGGCGGTTCACGGGGCACCCGACATGGGCAAAACTCCC
>NW_025226554.1:8841-15532 GCF_018294505.1 Triticum aestivum | reverse complement strand
GCTCTATCGCCATAGAGGTTGCAGCCCCCGAGGCAGTGTCTAGGCATCCATCCTCGATTTGCGGAGCTGGCTCCGAATTGAAGATCGGAGCGGTTTCGAGTGCGGCCTCCAGGGTACTGTCCGGCGGCAGAGCTAGATCATGCCCGACGTGACAGTGCGGCACGCTCGGCTGTGGCTCGAATCCGTCGAAGATCAAGTCCCCGCGGATGTCAGCCGTGAAGTTCAAACTTCCAAATCTGACCTGACGGCCAGGGGCATAGCTTTCGATCTGCTCCAGTTGGCCAAGCGAATTGGCCCATAGTGCAAAGCCGCCGAATACGAAGATCTGTCCGGGGAGGAAGGTCTCACCCTGGACAACGTCGTTGATGATGATCGAAGAAGCCATCGAGCCTATCGGTAACGACACAGAGGAACTCTCAATGAAAGCACCAATGTCAGTGTCAAAACCGGCGGATCTCAGGTAGGGGGTCCCAATCTGTGCGTCTAGGGGGATGGTAATAGGAGACGAGGGACACGATGTTTTTACCCAGGTTCGGGCCCTCTTCATGGAGCTAAAACCCTACGTCCTACTTGATTAATATTGATGATGTGGGTTACAAGAGTAGATCTACCACGTGATCAAGGAGGCTAAACCCTAGAAGCTAGCCTATGGTATGATTGTTCTTTCTATGGACTAAGGCCATCCGGTTTATATAGACACCAGAGAGGGCTAGGGTTACACAGAGTCGGTTACAAAGGTAGGAGATCTACATATCCGTATTGCCAAGCTTGCCTTCCATGCCAAGGAAAGTCCCATCCGGACACAGGACGAAGTCTTCAATCTTGTATCTTCATAGTCTTGGAGTCCGGCCGATGATGATAGTTCGGCTATCCGGACATCCCCTAGTCCGAAACTCCCTCAGTGGGACAGTGCACCTGGCTGTCAAGGTTGCCTCGGGGCTACAGTGGCTACGCACATATGGATGTGTGAGGGTTTGAGCTTTCTAACCTCGCGAACCTTTTCTACGGTCATCATGGGCCTCGTTTTATAGATTAAGGGGTTGCCGCAGTGGCAAATCAGTCTTTTTGTACTGATTAGATAGCAAACCATGCTATCATACCTAAATCTGTAGACTGACAAAGCGCATTAAATGCACCATCGAGTGTCACATCACAGCGTGTCCGGCAGCCCTTGCTGGGCTATTTTGCCAGCTTCATGCCTGCTTTCTTGACTCGTCTCTAGACGGGTGTCATATGGAGGTGTTTGCTGTAGGAAGTGGCTGCCACGTGGCGAAAAGCAACCACTTAGTTACCTTGGAGCTTGACACCGCACTGATGTATGACTTGCGTTGCTCGTGAGGTGGAGCGGTGGAGTGGCTTGCCTCCGCAAACCTCGGCACGCCTGCCGGGACAATCTAGAAGCTTGCTTCCGGGGCAAACCTAACCTCGCCAGGCTCGCCCGTCCGGCAAGGGAGGTTCTTTCCTTAGCAGTATCCTTCTTCTCTGGATCATCTTGGTCTTCTTGATCTGCACTTGGATCCTTTAAAGGATTGATCCCTCTTGCTTGGTCTGATCTTGGTGCTGTAATCTTTGTCTTTGGGCCGCACAGTCTGGGCAACGGACCCAGGGTTTGTTGCACCGACAAAGCCCTTGGGGCGCCTCCCTAGGGCGCGCCCTATAGGCTTGTGGCCTCCTCGGGACTCTTCTAGACCTCTCTCCAAGTCACATAGGTGTCTTCTCATCCAAGAAAAATCATTTGGCCTCCTTTTGGACTCCTTTGATATTCCTTTTCTGTAGAAGTCAAAAACAAGGAAAAACAGAAACTAGCACTTGGTTATAGGTTAATAGGTTAGTCCCGAAAATAATATAAAATAGCATATTAATGCATATAAAACATCCAAAACAGATAATATAATAACATGGAACAATAAAAAATTATAGATATGTTGGAGACGTATCAAGCATCCCCAAGCTTAATTCATGCTCGTCCTTGAGTAGGTAAATTATAAAAAGAGAAATTTTTATGTGAAATGCTACCTAACATATTTATCAATGCAATTTTCTTTATTGTGGCAACAATATTCAGATCCATAAGATTCAAAACAAAAGTTTAATATTGACAAAAAAACAATAATACTTCAACCATACTAATAAAGCAATCATGTCTTCTCAAAATAACATGGCCAAACAAAGTTATTCCTACAAAATCAAACAAAGTATTTCATAATGCACAACCCTGATGACAAGCCAAGCAATTGTTTCGTAATTTTGATGTTCTCATTTTTTTTCAACTTTCGTGGAATACATTAGCGTGAACCATGGATATAGCACTATAGGTGGAATAGAATATGGTGGTTGTGGGGAAGACAAAAATAAGGAGAAAGTCAAACATAACTAGGCAAATTAATCGGCTATGGAGATGCCCATCAATTGATATCGATACAAGTGATTTGCCATGCAACGGATGCACTAGAGCTATAAGTGTATGAGAGCTCAAAAAGAAACTAAGTGGGTGTGCATCGAACTTGCTTGCTCATGAAGACCTAGGGAAATTTGAGGAACCCCGTCATTGGAATATACAACCCAAGTTCTATAATGAAATATTCCCAGTAGTACATGAAAGTGAAAAAATAGGAGACTCTCTATCATGTACAAAATGGTGCTATTTCCAAGCACAAGTGTGGAAAAGGATAGTAACATTGTCCCTTCTCTCTTTTTCTCTCATTTTTTTGTTTGGGTTTCTTTGGCCTCTTTTTTTCAATTTGGGCTTCTTTGGCCTCTTTTTTTCTATTAAAGTTCGGAGACTCATCCCAACTTGTGAGGGAATCATAGCTTCCATCATCCTTTTCTCAAATGGGAAAATGCTCTAATAATGATGATCATCACACTTTTATTTACTTACGACTCAAGAATTACAACTCGATACTAGAACAAAATATGACTCTATATGAATGCCTCATGTATATGAGAACATTATGACAATGATGGTATGTGTCATAATAAAACGAAATGGTGGAAGTTGCATGGCAATATATCTCAGAATGGATATGGAAAAGCCATAATAGGTAGGTATGGTGGCTGTTTTGAGGAAGGTACATGGTGGGTTTAATGCACCATCGAAAGTTGCACGATACTAGAGATGCTAGCAATGGTGGAAGGGTGAGAGTGCGTATAATCCATGGACTCAACATTAGTCATAAAGAACTCGCATACTTATTGCAAAAGTTTATTAACCATCGAAACGATGTACTACACACATGCTCCTAGGGGTATATGTTAGTAGGAAAAGACCATTGCTCATCCCCGGTCGGCACTCATAAGGAAGACAATCAAATAATAAATCATGCTCTGACTTCATCGAATAACGGTTCACCATACGCGCATGCTATGGGAATCACAAACTTTAACACAAGTATTTCTACCAATCCACAATTACTCATTAGCGTGACTCTAGTATCACCATCTTTATATCTCAAAACAAATGCAAAGAATCAAACTTCTCATATTTTTCGATGCTCTTATATGGAAGTTATTATTATTCCTCTTGGATGCAAACATATTAGGACTAATCATAATCTAAGAAAATTACCATGTTGTTTAAGATTGTCAAAATAATATAAGTGAAGCATGAGAGTTTAACAATTTCTATAAAATAAAGCCACCGTTGTGGTCTAAAAAAGTATAAGTGAAGCCACTACAGAAAAAGACACATCCGTGACATTTTGGGCCGAACGAAAAAAAATTCTGTCATACTTATGACACTTCTATGACGATAATTGTGACAATACCCGGTATCATCATAGATGTGGTGGGCTCCTACGTCTATGACAAAAAATCATGACATAAAATCGGCTTTTCGTCCTGGGCGGGCCGGAGAGGCAACTGCATGACATTCTTTGGGCCGTCCATGACAGAAAAAACTATGGTAGAAGCGAGGGCGAGGAAAATATCGGGTTGTTCCCAGTTATAGTGGATGGTCGGGGCCGAGCGATGCACGGAGGTTTGCGCGTTTCTCTTGTACACGCACGCGCGTGGGTGTGAGGCGTTGGGATCTAACTGAACCTGAGCGAGGCGTTCGCCTATACTAAACCCGAGCGATTGCACTGCAGGCTACGCGTTACTGAACCCGAGCGATCGATCGATGGTTGTTAACTGAACCCGATCAAGCGATTCCTTCGCTACTGCTGCTAAGTGAAGCCGATCGATGCTGCCTCTAGATGAATAGTGACCGTTACTTGGGGGGGTTTGGATGAGCAGTTCTCGGTGGGGGTGGATGAACAGGACCCCGTGGTGTTGCCTCTAGATGAACAGGACCCTGATCGATCGAGCCGATTGGGGCTGGATAAACAGGACCCCGTGAGGGCTGGATGAACAGGACGACCCCATGGAGGGCTGGATGAACAGTAGACGGTGGAGGGCTGGATGAAGAGTAGATGGTGGAGGGCTGGATGAACAAGAGCCCATGGAGAAGGCTGGTTGAACAGTAGTCGGTGCAGTAGCGCACGGTGGAGGCTAGATGAACAGGAGCCCATGGATGAATAGTCGCAGGTGGAGGGTGGAGGAGGTCGATGGTGGATGAACAGTAGCCCATGGAGGCTGGAGGATGTCGACGGTGGAGATGAATAGTACCCCGTGGACTCCCGTTTTGCGGTACACCACACCCCTCCCGATGAAAAGGACCCCCGTATCGACCATAGCGCTCGAACACAAGCCGTTTCCTCCCTTTTGCGGCAAGCTACACCCCTCCCAATCAACAGGATCTCGTTTCGATCGTAGGAGGTCCAACACAAGTCCGTTTCCTTCGTTTTGCAGTACGCCTGACCCCTCCCGATGAACAGAATCCCGTATCTAACGTGCCCAGTCGAACACAAGGCCGTTTCCTCCGTTCTGCAGTATGCCAGGCCTCGTTTCCGTCGGCAGTTCCGTCCAAGCCGGTTGGCTCTCACGCGTTCCGTTGCCTCCCCATGATCACGACGCATTTTGTTGGCTCCCCATGAACATGACAACGATGCAGTTTCTCAATTCCGACCCATCAATGTACATGAGCCCAAGCTATACGTATGCGTGAGTAGGTGTTCAAGGCCCCGCCCATATGTACGTATGTTGCCGTATTTTCTTTGTTGAACACTGGCCGCTATACATACATGTACATGCTATGTGCACGCCTCTACCACGACATGTGCGCGCCTCCACATCAACTAGTATGTATGTACACGTTCGTGACCAGAATGACAACGCTATGTATGCTTCAACCAGGTGGGTCCTGACTCTCAGGCACTTCCTTGCGTGCGAAGATGTAGCTGGTAGGTCCCAGCAGTCAGGGGGGCGAATCGTTTTTTTGCCCAGACGCACTTCCTTGCATGCGAAGATGTAGCTGGTGGGTCCTAGTAGTCAGGGGGAAACGTTTTTTCATGAAATACGGTGGCTCATCCGGTGGGTGCCCGCTGTCAGGTGGAGGAATAATTATTTTGGGCGTGATAAGGAGGCACTTCCTTGTGGCTGCCGTGGACCCAGTTGTCAGCCTCTCCACATACAATACTCTTTCGATGGAAGTCGGTCGTTGACCACGCCGCGCCGGGAGCACCACGGTGGTGGACGACGGCGAGGCCTAGGAAGGGGACGACGCGGAGCCGGGGAAGACGCGGTAGTGGATGCCCATGCCAAGAGGAGTACGAGGGTTCACTGGTTCGGCTGCGGTGTGCGGCTGTCGTCGTCGAAGAATAATAGGGGGTGTGGGCGAGTGGAAGGATGGCCTGGTCTGCCGTGGGAGTAGTAGGGGGCGGTGAGGCCTCCGCGGCAGCACTGTCGGCCGCGGGAGGAAGGAGCAGGTGACACGACCGGTCCTGCTTTGGGCGGTTGGAGCAAGATGAACAGAGGTTGAAGAAGCACGATGGTCGTTGGATGGACATCGTACAGTCACTGCACCTAGAATCGTTTATATTAACTAAGTTGATAAAGCCCTTGGTACGCGTCTACTTAGTAGGCCCACAGGCCAGCTTCCGAAATGGTGCGCCCCAGATGTCAGGGGGAGGAATCATTTTTTGGGTGGGTGAAGCTACAATATCCGAGATTGAAGAAGAAGCATGGCATCCATTGGATGGACATCCAACGGCCACTGCTGCTAGAACCGTGTGTTGACGATAAGTTGACAAAGCCTTGCATACGCGTCAACTCTTTTTTTTTTGAGGGGACGCCTCAACTTAGTAAGGCCACAAGTGTGTGGCAGAGAACTTATAGCCCATTTGAGATTTGAAAGAATGTGCAACCCATTTTTGAATTCTAATGGAATTTACTACAGACAATTTATAGTTTGTTAAAAGTACAGCCCATTTCAACCAACCGTTCAAAACAGAATTCAATAAAATTTCCCACATTTGATGGGATCCGAAATATTTTTATCCCGAAATTTCTAGTCAGATTAAATACAATTTCAATATAAATTTATATTACGTAAAAATCCAACAAAACATTACGCTCACAATGAAATTAAAATTTTACATATATCCAAAAATAATATTTTATAAAGTAGCTACGTGTTTGGTGCATTTTTATGGGATAATTGATTTTATGCCCCTAGTTGGGTAACACTTGGCAGGTTTCCCCTAGTTTCCGAAAACACTTGTTGCTGCCCAAACCACTTTGCTCCTCTTATGCTTTTGCCCTTTGACCGTTTGACCATCACTTTGAAAACTTCATAAAAAAATCATACTAA
>NW_025226554.1:7396-8655 GCF_018294505.1 Triticum aestivum | reverse complement strand
TCAGAAAAATTCAAAGAAGATAGCAAAATGTTCAGAAAAGCATCACCTATATGTGCATGTCATTTGCATTGAAGAAAAAAAGTGTTGGCCAGTCCCCATCTCAGTTTTAGCTCATATGATCTTAGCATGAACAGTAAAATCTAAAAGAAATCTAAAAATTCTGAAAAATATCAGTGGCAAACTTTGACCAATGTTTTGAGTGCTTGCCAAGTTTTATAAGGGAATGACATTCGTGGAAGTCGTGGCAAAAAAACAAAAATAAAAGCTCCAAAATTTCATTTTTTACCACGACTTCCACGAATGTGACTCCCTTATGAAACTTGGCAACCACTCAAAACATTGGTCAAAGTTTGCCACCAATTTTCTTTAGAAGTTTTTCAAATTTTTTAGATTTTATTGTTCATGCTAAGATCATATGAGCTAAAAACGAGATGGGGATTGCCAACACTTTTTTCGTGAATGCAAATGACATACACATATAGGTGATGCTTTTCTGAACATTTTGACATCTTATTTGAATTTTTCTTATTTAGTATGAATTTTTTATGATGTTTTCAAAGTGTTGGTCAAATGGTCAAAAGGCAAAAGCATAAGAGGAGCAAAGTGGTTTGGGCAGGAACAAGTGTTTTCGGAAACTAGGGGTAAACCTGCCGAGTGGGACACAACTAAGGGCACCAAATTAATTATCCCTACAAAGAACTACTCACACATCATCAGAGAGGCACCATTGTACATGATGATCCCCTCTATGATGGTGTCTAGATTGTATATGGTGTTCTGGAACTTGCACTACTAGGAAATAGCTTATAGATAGACGCTTACTAGTAGCACGTTATATTGACCCAAGCTACTGCTAATTACTAGCAACACGCCACATTGAACCCTCGCTACTACTAAATATTTACTAGTAGTGCATGGCAAAAAAACACTATTAGTAATATCTCCTGCGGACCGGACATAGCAGTAGCGCAGGTGGTAAAACCAGCGCTTCTACTAAGCGAATAGCTATAACAAGGTTAGATACCCCACGCTACTACCAAGTGTCTCCACCGCCGCACCCCACACACGCCGCCCCTTCCCCCACCCTCTCTATCACGAATCCGTAAAAAAACTCTCTCCCTCTCTCTCTCTCTCTCTTGACCCTTAGCCCCACCCCCTCGGTTGACCTCCTCTCCCCCACGATCTCCTTGCTGCCGCCACCACCCATGGCGGTCGGTTCCGGCGAGCTCCGGCCGCGCGCAACACACCCCCAAGCTCCT
>NW_025226554.1:0-6364 GCF_018294505.1 Triticum aestivum | reverse complement strand
TGGGCGCAGGTGTTCTGAGGAGGAAGGCAGGATGGGAGGTTCGTGGGCGCAGGTGTTCTGAGGAGGAAGGCAATTGAGTAGCATTGTGTCCTGAACTAAATCCAATGCAGCTGTCTATCGTTGCACAATTTCGTAAGTGCATCCATCCACATCGTGTTCATCTTGCAGTTCCAGGCTGAGCTAATTTCTTGAGTGCTCTGCCCTCACTGGAACTGGTCAAACATGTGTACCAGGCCAGGCATGTGGCTTGGAGCAAGACCCTAGGCCATCGTGTCCTATTTTTTTCATTGATCCATGCGAATAAGTCCCACATGAACACTCCCCAGGGAAGATGCACCGTAAATCTAGCCAGCCAGCCACAAGATCACTGGACGAGATCAATACATGGATAGTTGAACAAAAAACAAGTACTCACTCCGTATTAGTACTAGATGATCTCACTGAAGAAAGAAACTTGTTTTTCTCTTCAGATAGAGAAATAAAATACTACTACTAAGAAGAAGCTTCAGTGCACGAGCAAGAAAAAAGTGAGGGAGCATTTTGTTCTTGTCCTCGCTAGCTAGTGATATATGTGTATACAATATAGAAACCCATGCATCATGCACTCAAAGGCACACATGCATACCCATCCTGCCTCCTGAAGAAACAAACTCTTCAGCCGTAGTGATTTTATTATTCTTTGTTTCTTTCCTTCACATTCCAGTAGTGATTTTTTTTGTCCCTGCCTGCACATTTTGTGTCTTGACCATGCCCTATTTCACAAGGGAGGGGCAAGCACACAGATACACAAATAGATTTATCCATTCGGTGAATTCTCACAACACTAAATTCTTACAGCCATATTGTAGTAGTACTGTTTTTTGTTCACGCGAGATATTGGATTGATAGTAGTAATAGTGATGATTCAGAGTTTGAGACAATGCATCCATGCACTAGGCTGAGGTGAGGTTCCAATGCCTGCATGCATGAGTGAAATTGACGTGGCCTACCCAGATTAGGCAACCAGATTGATTATGATAGTACTGTAAGTGTTACTGACACAAACCTGCATCTACCCAAGATTCAGACAGATTTCATTTCTTTTTTTGGTAGCAGCATGCAGCGTGTCCTAAACCACCTGTGCAATTTTCATTTCTTCTGTGCGTCTACCCGCATCTGAGCAAGATTCAGACAAATTTCTTGAGTGCCCTATGTGTTGTGTTGCCTGAATTCATTTCCGTTCCATTGCATTCCACCACCACTCGAGAATAAAAGCTTTATATTCATGATCCTGTTCCACCACTTGAAATAAAAGCATGTGTTCGATCAAAAAAATAAAATCCTGTGCACTGTTCGATCAAAAAAAAATAAAAGCCTGTGCCATATACAAGAATGGCCGACATAAAGAGAGAGAGAGAGAGAGAGAGAGAGAGAGAGAGAAAGAGAGAGAGAATTCATTTCCACTCCATAGAATTACATATGACATACAGAGTGACATTGGTCCTTGTTAATCACCACTATAGTAGTAGTAATTGTTGCACACAGAGTGGTCCTTTTTTATCTTCAAATGGCAGTATGTGTACCATTCTATAGGGTCTGCTAGTGGTTTAGTTTTAATATATGTACAACAATGTTTAGAATCGACTAAGCAAGTGCATAGTCTGTACCGTTATTGGCAATCATGCATGATGCTACAAGCTTTTAGAATAACATCGGCTCATGGAGTAATATGCTTTGGACTGCTAGTCTGCCTCCTGGGATTCAGCTTTTTTGTGGCCTCGTAACTTCCCTCCTGGACTAGCAATTCAGGACTGCTATCGGTTTGCTTGCGGTGTTCTCGATTCAGGACTATGATTTCCAATTGTGCACGATGCCACAAGCTTTTAGAACTATAGTGAGTCACGCAGAATCTTATCTGGGCTGCTGGTGCCTCCTAGGATTCAGACTTAGCATGAATCAAAAAAGCATATCGGCAGCTGGTCATATATTGTTTGGATTAAAGAATCATCAAGTCCTCCTGATATATGTTTGGATGTTAGATGGTTCATGCATATTTCTGTCTACTTCTTCTAGACTTATTGTGTTACCTAGATTCCAAAACCAGTTCAACATAGATGGCATTGTGAACTTGAAACTACAGAACTTATCCTCTCTGTTTTTGTTTTGTTTTGGAAAATCACAGGTCCCTAGAAGAAACTAGTCTGCAGGGGACCTCTAGTACTAGTGTTTTTTCTTTGCAGATAAGCATGTTGTTTGTTCATCTGTGATTCGTCCTTGAACTCCTAAAACTTCTGATGAGAAGAATGTTAGTAGATGCACATTTTATCTGCTTCTGCTAGTTTTCATGTGTCTGGTCTTGCCTTTTTGGAGCATCTACAAGAGGGTTTGTTTGTAGAAAATTATAGTTGGCTATCCATCTATTCGTTTGTAGAAAAGTATAGATGATGGTCAATTAAGCATAGATGCACATTTTTCCTATTGTTTTAGTGATAACATAATAAATAGATGGATTGCTTCTACAAGAGATTTTGTCTATAGAAAAAAGCATATAGGCTGCTTCTTCATTTATTGTTTGAACTAAAACGTCATGATGTCCTGATAAGTTTGGATGTTAGATGGATACATGCTTCTATCTGCTTCTTCTAGAATTACTGTGTTACCAAGATTCCAAAACTTCTTAGTGTAGCATTGTAGTTTTATGTTTACATGGTCAAACTACCTTCTGTATGAAGT
This sequence comes from Triticum aestivum, assembly GCF_018294505.1. NCBI lineage: Eukaryota > Viridiplantae > Streptophyta > Magnoliopsida > Poales > Poaceae > Triticum > Triticum aestivum. The sequence goes on along the minus strand of NW_025226554.1, from coordinate 3,652 downwards.
ATGCAACAACACTATGTTGTATATCTTCAGTAGTAAATGTATCATCTTAAGAGTGTACTGAAGCTAGATTATTTTGTAGCTCATTTTTTATGCTCTCTCCATGGTTAATATAAATTATGCAAAGCAATGTTTACTTTGAGTGTAACTCTAGTGTTATTCTTATTATTCAATGTACATCGATGGTGCTGCTGGACTTGTGCTAGTCAGAGGGGAGAAAGCTAAGAACCTTGGCCTTTATGTTCTTGCAAGGATCAGAGGGTATGCTGATGCTGCTCAGGTATATCTTACATGCCTCGTCATTAATCATTGTTGGTGAAACGAATGTCATTTGAGTAATCTCGGTCCATTTTCTTGTTCATGAAGACTTCTACCAATATTATCCTTTCCCGTGCCTCGAAACTATCAACCTGGCCCAAAGAATGATCTTTTTCATTAGAATTCATGCTTATTTTTTCTTGTTATTATGCATTACTATTGATTCATGTGCATGTGCTAAAAAGAAAGAAAATACCCTACTGGATGCAGATGCGGACGCCAACTAACAAGTTTTCCCTTTCCGACGTGGGCGCAGGGGTGATCGACGTGGACTACCGCGGCCTGGTGGGCGTCATGCTCTTCAACCACTCGGAGGCGGACTTCATCGTGAAGCCGGACGATCGTGCCACACAGATGATCGTCCAGGTCATTACGATGCAGGAGGTCGCCGAGGTGGAGGACCTTGACGCCACCGTCCGCCGGGAGGGACTGCTCGGATCCACCGATGTTTCAACTCCAAAACTTGGTAGATACATCTAGAGAAGTGGTCTAATTGTTTGTGTCTGATGTCAAATGGGATTCCGAGATCTCGAGTTGACATGTTCAATGTTGTATCCATGAATGTTGCAAGTGATTAGATGGTTCTGTGAACTTAGTTTATTTGCAGTGGACGTGTCTTGATTTCCGTCCATGAATGTTGCATCTGACTTTTATTTTTATTTTTTTATTTTTGGTTAGTTAGTTGTAGCGTGGGGGGAAGATGTGGTGCTACTTGTACTTGGATAGTAGTAGCATAGGTGTAAATGGGGCACTACTAGTAGTTAGATAGTAGTAGAGTAGGTTTGGAATAGTGGTAGCATGGGTGGCACCGCGCTACTACTAACTTTTTTAGTTGTAGCGCGGGGTAAAAAACGCACTACTACTAAAACTTAGATGTATCATCATAGTAGTAGCGCGGGAACCCACGCTACTGGTATGCGAAAAGCCTACGCTACTGGTAGTGTTTTTCCTAGTAGTGTTGCGGCGGCTGGAATTGATTTTCGTCGACTCCCCTATGGTTTTTGGAATATTGTGGTATTTATAGAGCAAAGAGGTAGTGCGGCAGGCCAACGAGGTGGGCACAACCCAACGAGGCGCGCCCTGGTGGGGTGTGCTCCCCTTAGAGCTCCCCTCAGGTGCGTTCCTGGCCCACTTGATCTCTTCTGGTCCAAAAAAATCCACAAAAAGTTTTGTTGCGATTGGACTCCACACATGCAGAAAACAACAACTGGCACTAGGCACTAGGTGACTATTTTAGTACCAAAAAATGATATAAAATGACTATAAAATGATTGTAAAACCTCCAAGAATGATAATATAACAGCATGTAACAATCAAAAATTATAGAAACGTTGGAGACGTATCACCCCCCCCCCCACTCAAGCCTTAAACCTCGCGTATTCCCAATAAGGATGTGCGACGGGAGTGGTTGGGTTACCCAATTCCCATTGATGAGAATCCCGTAATAAGTGGGCACGATCTCTGTTTTGACAAGATAGGCCAAGGGGGATCGACCTCGAAATACGAAACGGGGAGTGTGAAAACGATTCAAAGTACTGAAGAGTCAAGTGTGATGCTCTGCCGGAAAAAGTTGTTCATAAAGACACTCTTCCTATTTTTATCTTTTGCCTTCACAGTTAAGGGTTGTGTTGGCTATACAGAGCCGGATACACTTCTTTTATAACGGAAGCTAACGTATGATATTCAAGAAGAGGAACCCGCCTCGCTATGCCGAGGACAACCCACGTGCCGAACACGTCATCATTGAAGACTGGTTCAGGGGCTACTGAGGGGGTCCTGGACTAAGGGGTCCTCGGGCGTCCATCCTATTCAATATGGGCCGGACTGATGGGATGTGAAGATAAAGGAAGAAGACCACCTCCCATGTTCGGTTAGTACAAGATTAGGTGTTCGGATACGCTATTTCGTTTCTCTGTAAACTGACTCCATGCAACCCTAGGCCCCTCCGGTGTCTATATAAACTGGAGGGTTTAGCTGGAGGCAAGATCATAATATTCATAGGCTATACAAGATAGGGTTTAGCCATTACGATCTCGAGATAGATCAACTCTTGTAAACCCTATACTCATCAAATACAATCAAGCAGGACGTAGAGTTTTACCTCCTTTAAGAGGGCCCGAACCTGGGTAAACATTGTGTCCCTTTTTCAAATGTTACCATTGATCCTCAGACGCACAACTTGGGCCCCCCTGCCCAAGATCTGCCGGTTTTGACACCGACAACAGCCACGACTGCGGTAAGGCTCTTTGCATGCTCGATGAGGTGCTCCTCCTCCTCCCTTAGGAACTCGCTGTAGCACACAAGGTCGCTGACACATGTGCGGGCCTCCACCTCCGCCTCCCTCCTTCGGGCGGCGGCGGCGGAGCGGGTGATGGTCCCGGCGATCGATGGTGGGCTGGCGGCTACGGCGGCTGACGATGGGGTGGCAGCGACGACCACTACCTCCCGCCTGCGGGCCGCAGTGGTGGAGCGGGTGTTGGCCACAGTGGCCAACAGTGGGGTGGCGACCACTGAAGGAATCCTCGACTAAGGGGTCCTTGGGCGTCCGGCCTAATCAACATGGCCGGACTGATGGGGCGCCAAGATAAAGGAAGAAAGCCACCTCCCGTGTCCGGATAGGACTCCTGTATGCGTGAACGGCAAGATTAGGTGTCCGTATATACTTTTTCCTTTCCGGTAAACTGACTCTGTACAACCCTAGGCCCCTCCGGTGTCTGTATAAATCAGTGGTTTAGCCCGGAGAGGGGATCACGATATTCATAGGCTAGACTATCTAGGGTTTAGCCACTACGATCTCGAGGTAGATCAACTCTTGTAACCCCTATACTCATCAAATATAATCAAGCAGGAAGAAGGGTATTACCTCCTTTAAGAGGGCCCGAACCTAGGTAAACATTGTGTCCCTTTGTCCATTGTTACCATCGATCCTTAGACACACAACTTGGACCCCCTACCCGAGATCTGCAAGTTTTGACACCGACATTGATGCTTTCATTGAGAGCTCCGCCGTGTTGTCAAACAGAAGGATTGATGGCGCACCTCTTCATCAACAACGATACTGTGTCCAGGGAGACTTTTCTCCCTGGAAAGGTCTTCGTGTTCGGGGGCTTCGTGCTACATGCCGACTCGACTGGCCGCCTCGAGCAGGTCGACAGCTACGCCCCTGTTCACTAGATCATGTTCAGGAACTTGAACTACGTCGCTGATATCCGAGGAGATCTAATCTTTAAAGGATTTGCGGCCCCAACTGCCGCTCCCTACCCTCGTAAAGAGGGCCCTTCGGATCCACTAGCAAATCCTGTCCAAGGGCCAATACTCATAGCTGCCTCGGCCTAGA
>NW_025226553.1:12552-15551 GCF_018294505.1 Triticum aestivum | reverse complement strand
CCTTCCACCCTTTACCAAGTATATAGATGCATTAATTAAATAAGATATATTGTGATATCCCAACAAGTAAACATGTTCCAACAAGGAACAACATCTCCATGTTCCAACAAGGAACAAACTTCAATCTTCACCTGCAACTAACAACGCTATAAGAGGGGCTGAGCAAAGCGGTAACATAGCCAATCAACGGTTTGCTAGGACATGGTGGGTTAGAGGTTTGACATGGCAATTTGGGAGGCTGACAAGCAAATGGTAGGCATCGTAGCATTGGCATGGCAAAAGAGCGAGCAAACTAGCATAGCAAAGATAGTAGTGATTTCGAGGGTATGATCATCTTGCCTGAGATCCCGCAAGGAAGAAGAACGAATCCAAGAAGAAGACAAACGGTCGTAGACGAACGAATCCTCACAACTCCGGAACGAAACCGAAGCTAACGAGAGAAGCAACCCGGAAAGAAACAAACAACATAGTAAACAAACAAGCATAAACAAGTCATGATGCACAAACGAGTATGATGCATGTCCGGTTTAATGAAGCATGGCATGGCAAAATGAAGCAAACAACACTACAATTTAAGTGGAGCTCAATATGCAACGAGTTGCATATTGACGGAACACCACATCAATTATTTAGTTCTCTCTCGGTTAGGTACTCAACAATATTAACTGTTGTTAAACATGGCAAGAGGTGAAGCATAATATAAACTATACCATCTAAACAATTTAAATGGGGCCGGATATAAAAACAACAAGTCCGGTAAATCCCCATATGCATTTAGCAATTTAATGCAACAACAAGTTTAAACATTTTAAATGTTGTTATCATGATGCGGATGACATACACAAGTTTTATGCAATTTTTATTAAAAATTGACATGAGCATTATAAAGCATTTGGTCACCATGGCGAAACAAAAAGGGTGCCACGGCGGCGAAACAAAAATGGTGCCACAGCAACATTCCGGTCCCGATAGCTCATGGAGATACCGGTGCAAAAGGAAGTGAGTGGATGCGTGTCGTGCAAGGATGGTGGGGTGATCCCGGATACCGGGTTCCCACAAGATGGTGGCATGGCAACGAGGTGAAACATGCACGCGACAATTTCGGACACGGTGCAAACATAGGGTGCATCTCATACATGCAAGGGCATCTCATCGCGGTCGTCTCGGGTTATACCTTCGAAGCGTGCATTTCGGAGCGGGTCGAGTTTCGTAGAGGGAAGTAGTCGTTCACGACGACGGTAGCGGAAGTAGTGGTACTCGGCGACGGAGTTGTACACGTTCGTTTCGTAGATGTCCAGGGTCGTCGGTAGAGGTACACGTTTCGGAGAGGAACTTGACGTATCCATGTAGTCGTTCACGTGTGACCGTGGTGTAGTCGTACATGTCGGCGATAGTGGAACTTGGCGGATGGCGACCGTAGTGGTACTTGGGGAAAACTCCCGGAGACAATGCTTGGCGGACCTGAGCATCGGGATCAGGAGCGTGCTCGCTCGGGCATGGAGCTGGTCGCAGTCAACGCGCGAGGCGCGCGTGCAGGCAGATCGAGCAGGCAGCAACGCTGCTCGTCCTCCTCGATCGAGGCCGAGGCGAAACAGGGCAGAGGGGCTTGGCGGATGCACGCAGCAGCACAGTGCTGGCAGAGGCAACGCGGGGGAGCAAGGCGACGAGGACGGCCCGGGGCTCTGGCTGCGGCGGCGCCGGAGTTGAGCAAAACCAGCAGGGCGGATGGGCGCGGCGCTCCTGCTCACGGCGACCGGAGGGGCGACAGGGCATGGATTGCGCCGGTGGAGGGAGGAGGCGGCGAGGGGAACAGGAGAGGGGATCGCGTGAGGAGGGAGGAGCGGGGGCCTGGCGCTGGGTTCGGCAGGGGCGTGGTCGCGGGGGTGCTCGAGAAGGGGAGACGCCATGGAGGAGGAGAGGAAGGGGGCCGGCTGATGCGGGCACCATGAGAGGCGTGCTCGAGAGGAGGGTTCGGGCGCTGCGGGGAGGAAGGGGCGGAGGCGAGGGGATCGGGCGATGCGGCAAGGAGAAGGGCGAGGAGAAGGGCGAGGTGGAGCGGGGGCGCTCGATGCCGGAGGAGGAAGGGCGAGGCCGCGGCGCTCCTCTCTCTCTCTCTCTGCGACGGCGCAACGAGGGAGGAGGGCACGGGGACCGGGACCGGGTCCGGCGAGGAGCTGTGGCCGCCGGCGACTGCAGGCGACAGCGGTGCTCCCCGGGTCCGGTGAGGCGCTGTGGTCGCGCGAGGAGGCGGACGAACGGGCCAGGCGGCGGCGGACGACGGATGCGGGCGCGGGTGCTCGAGGGAGAGTGGGGGATCGGGCAGGGAGAGATAGGGCGCAGAGGAGGGAGATGGAATCGAGAGAACGGTTCGCTAGGGTTAGGTGCAGTTGGGCCTTAGGGGTTTAGTGGGCCGGCCTGGGTGGAGAGGAAATGGCCAGAGGCCTGGCTGGGCTTACCTCTCTCTTCTCTCTCTCTTATATTTTCTTAGCAGAAAACAATTAAAGAGAAGAAAAAGAAAGAGAGGGTTAGGGAAAGGATTTGCGCATGGAGATAATTTTCCCGGACTCACAAAAATGAGCTCGATCCAGGAAAAATAGAAGTGAGCATGATCGAAAGATTAAATTCAAAATCATTTGAATTTAATTCAATAGGTTTGAACTAGGACTAGGATTTAGAAGAGTCCAAAAATGTTGAGAATTTAGGAGGAGCCTCGATAAATGGGAAAAGAAATGTTGGCAAAGTTTGGGGACCAAACTTGAAGTAGAAAGGGAGTGGGGATTTTTCAAGTGTGTTTTGGTTAATTCCAAAAGAATGGAATATTTAATATAGCTCCCTAATATTGGAGGATATGTTATAAAGAGAAGTCACCATGTGAGTCCCTCAATTTAAATGGATCAAAAAAATCCATACAAATTATTTAGTTGAGGTTTTAAAAAAATTAATGATATGATGGCATGATGACATGATGAAATGCAACACGCAAGCCAATGACAAGACAA
>NW_025226553.1:0-11668 GCF_018294505.1 Triticum aestivum | reverse complement strand
CGGTTACATGAATGTTTGTGGATAGGTGCACAGTCACATTGTTCATGACGTTTGTGACCCATCGTGGCACACTGCATGGCACATGTACCGAACTGGTTGCACAGACATATGTGCCAAAAGGGAACGTTCCTGTGGCCCGACGAGGACGTCGGTTCCTCTGAGTGGGGGTGTATGTGATAGCCTAGCTTAATATGGATGATAGACTACTCATATCGATAAGGAATTCCTTCTTTTCCAAGAGCCCATTTGGAAAGAATTCCAAAGTTAAGCATGCTCAGCTTGGAGTAATTTCAGGATGGGTGACCGACCGGGAAGTTTCTCCCGGGTGCGCACGAGTGAGGACAAAGTGCGCAGAAAAGACTAGTGTTGAACTGTGGGGCCAGTCTAGATCCCGCCAGGAGTAACGACCACCAGTGGGTGTGTCTGGGGTGTTACAACAAGCCTTGCGAAAGGTGCTCTTGTCGTTCGAAGCATCCATAGAGCCTCTATGTCGTTGCAGTTGTAGATGTAATTTAGATTCGCTATCCTATCCTGATCCCGGATTAATATCATACCATATTGGATGAGAGGTTTGTCATTCCAAAGAACAACTCTCTATGGACCAGCAGGATCCAGGCCTGAACCACAGCTATCCGCGTTGCTGCCTGAACTAGAATCTTGGTCTGTTCATCCCCATCTAAGCCACATCCATGATGCGGTCAACAATGGCTCTGTTGAACCCAAATGATCATATCGAATGACCTAACAGAGGAGAGAGAGGGGGGTAGCTTACCAGCTTTGGGGTCAGGGTAGACATGGTTGAGACAACGATGGCCGAAGGAGTTGAAGAAGAATGGGAGAAGCGGCTGTCGCTGCAGGGAGTGTTGCTGCCGCTAGCAACACCGCCATTGCAGCCGCATATCTGAGTCGTCATCACCGTCAGTGCCAATAACAGAGGAGTGTTCATTTTAGATCTAGGGGTAAGTGTTTGACATGAGAAAAATCTAATTGCACTCTGGATGAAGGGAAAAGAAGGAGTATGGATTTCTCTCAATGCACCCGGGAAAAGAAAATGCGGGTGTGCTAGTGTATCATTGTACACAAGGAAAACAAAAAGATGGGAACAATACTTTGTTAATCTCAAGGATAACAAATACAATTCCTGATAAGCGCTCCGTGGCCTACTAACGCGGCCTGCCTGACTAGCGTTTTGCGGTCTATTGGTTCCCGGGGCCTCAGAAGGCTCCCAGTTAATTACTCCCGCGGGTTGCTCAGCAAGATACCTCTGATTAAGCGTGTGGTCATCTTCGTCATCCTCGCTTCACGTTCTCCATGCATGTCATGATGATGGGTGTAGGTGTGGGCAGTGGCAAAGCCCGTGTCCTCGTCGGTACACATGCCACTTAGAACTTGGCTTTGTGCTAGCCACGTCCGCCCTCGCCACCGCGCCTCATTGGTCTTGACAGCATTGATGTAGTCGGTGTCGGGAGAGCATGGATCCTGCTTGACTCGGACTTCTTAACAATGCAGCGGCTTCGTCGAGGTGTACAAGGGGTTCCCCTCACGGGAGTATTCTTCTACGGAGATTGTTTTCAGTGTAAAACCAATGCACACTCGCATCGACATGCCGGTGTGATTGGCTTCTTGTCTCGACTAGACACCGAGGTTACTCCAGTATGCAGAGACAAAGACTCCGCCTCACAAGGCCGTGAGAGGTAATGTCTTAGAGGGGCGTGGTGGATGCCTCATCTTGGCTAGATGCCGTATTCGGTGATCTACCAAAACAGGAATCACGCCGCCGAGCCAAAAAAAGGTAACATCATGGAGGGGTGTGGTTGATACCCCGTATCAGCTAGACGCCATATTTGGTGGTCTACTAAGACAAGGATCAGACCACCCGTACGACGATGAGACCCGTGTGCAACGAAGGGTGCACCTTGTCTCAGATGGACGCCATATTCGGTGGTCCATCAAGATAAGGGCAACACATTGTGGTGCTGAAGAAAGGTGGCGTTCTGGAGAGGCGTGGTTGATACCTCATCTCAGCTAGACATCAAATTTGGTGGTCTGCTTAGACAAGGAGCAGATCACCTATATGCCGAGGCCTGTAAACCATGAAGAGTGCACCTCGTCTCGGCTGGACGCCGTATTCAGTGGTCTGCCAAGACAAGGGAAACACATCATGGGGTCGAAGAAAGATGACATGGAGGGGGGTGATTGATGCCTTTGTTGGGAAACGTTGCATAAAATAAAATTTTCTACGTTCACCAAGATCAATCTATGAGTTCATCTAGCAACGAGAGAGAGGAGTGCATCTACATACCCTTGTAGATCGCGTGCGGAAGTGTTTAATAGAACGGGGTTGAGGGAGTCATTCTCGTCGTGATCCAAATCACCGGAGATCCTAGCGTCGAACGGACGGCACCTCCGCGTTCAACACACATACGGTCAATGTGACGTCTCCTCCTTCTTGATCCAAAAAGGGTGGAGGAGAGGTTTATGAAGATCCAGCAGCACGACGGCGTGGTGGTGGATGCAGCAGGGTTCCGGCAGGGCTTCGCCAAGCGACTACGGGAGGAGGAGGTGTAGCAGGGGAGAGGGAGGCACCAAGACTTTAGGGTGCGGCTGCCCTCCCTCCCCTCCTTTATATAGGCCCCCTGGGGGGGCGCCGGCCCTGGAGATGGGATCTCCCAAGGGGGCGGCGGCCAGGGGGGTGGAGTGCCCCCCAAGGCAAGTGCAGGCCCCCCCCCATCGTAGGGTTTCCAACCGTAGGCGCGGGGGGGGCCAAGGGGGGCACACCAGCCCACTAGGGGCTGGTTACCCTCCCACTTCATCCCACGGGGCCCTCTGGGATAGGTGGCCCCACCCGGTGGACCCCCGGGACCCTTCCGGTGGTCCCGGTACAATACCGGTGACCCATGAAACTCTCCCGATGGCCGAAACTGCACTTCCTATATATAATTCTTTACCTCCGGACCATTCCGGAACTCCTCGTGACGTCCAGATCTCATCCGGGACTCCAAACAACTTTAGGTTTGCTGCATACTCATATTCATACAACCCTAGCGTCACCGAACCTTAAGTGTGTAGACCCTACGGGTTCGGGAGACATGTAGACATGACCGAGACGGCTCTCCGGTCAATAACCATAAGCGGGATCTGGATACCCATGTTGGCTCCCACATACTCCTCAATGATCTCATCGGATGAACCACGATGTCGAGGATTTAAACAACCCCGTATACAATTCCCTTTGTCAATCGGTACGTTACTTGCCCGAGATTCGATCGTCGGTATCCCAATACCTCGTTCAATCTCGTTACCAGCAAGTCACTTTACTCGTACCATAATGCATGATCCCATGATCAGACACTTGGTCACTTTGAGCTCATTATGATGATGCATTACCAAGTGGGCCCAAAGATACCTCTCCGTCATACGGAGTGACAAATCCCAGTCTCGATCCGTGTCAACCCAACAGACACTTTCGGAGATACCTGTAGTGCACCTTTATAGTCACCCAGTTACGTTGTGATGTTTGGTACACCCAAAGCACTCCTACGGTATCCGGGAGTTACATGATCTCATGGTCTAAGGAAAAGATACTTGACATTAGAAAAGCTCTAGCAAACGAACTACATGATCTTTGTGCTATGTTAGGATTGGGTCTTGTCCATCACATCATTCTCCTAATGATGTGATCCCGTTATCAATGACATCCAATGTCCATAGTCAGGAAACCATGACTATCTGTTGATCAACGAGCTAGTCAACTAGAGGCTCCCTAGGGACATGTTGTGGTCTAAGTAATCACACGTGTATTACGATTTCCGGATAATACTATTATAGCATGAATAAAAGACAATTATCATGAACAAGTAAATACAATAACAATCCTTTTATTATTGCCTCTGGGGCATATTTCCAACAGTCTCCCACTTGCACTAGAGTCAATAATCTAGTTACATAGTGATGAATCGAACACCCATAGAGTTATGGTGTTGATCATGTTTTGCTCGCGGAAGAGGTTTAGTCAACGGATCTGCGACATTCATATCCGTATGTACTTTGAAAATATCTATGTCTCTATCTTGAACATTTTCACGATGGAGTTGAAACGATGCTTGATGTGCTTGGTCTTCTTGTGAAACCTGGGCTCCTTGGCAAGGGCAATAGCTCCAGTGTTGTCATAGAAGAGAGTGATTGGCCCCGACGCATTGGGTATGACTCCTAGGTCGGTGATGAACTCCTTCATCCATATTGCTTCATGTGCTGCCTCCGAGGCTGCCATGTACTCCGCTTCACATGTAGATCCCGTCACGTCGCTCTGCTTGCAACTGCACCAGCTTACTGCTCCATGATTCAACATATACATGTATTCGGTTTGTGACTTAGAGTCATCCAGATCTGTGTCGAAGCTAGCATCGACGTAACCCTTTACGACGAGCTCTTCGTCACCTCCATAAATGAGAAACATGTCCTTTGTTCTTTTCAGGTACTTCAGGATATTCTTGACCGCTGTCTAGTGTTCCTTGCCGGGATTACTTTGGTACCTTCCTACCAAACTTACGGCAAGGTTTACATCAGGTCTGGTACACAGCATGGCATACATAATAGATCCTATGGCCGAGGCATAGGGGATGACACTCATCTCTTCTTTATCTTTTGCCGTGGTCGGGCATTGAGCCGAGCTCAATCTCACACCTTGCAATACAGGCAAGAACCCTTTCTTGGACTGATCCATTTTGAACTTCTTCAAAATCTTATCAAGGTATGTGCTTTCTAAAAGACCTATGAGGCGTCTCGATCTACCCCTATAGATCTTGATGCCTAATATGTAAGCAGCTTCTCCAAGGTCCTTCATTGAAAACACTTATTCAAGTAGGCCTTAATGTTGTCCAAAAGTTCTATATCATTTCCCATCAAAAGTATGTCATCTACATATAATATGAGAAATGCTACAGAGCTCCCACTCACTTTCTTGTAAACACAGGCTTCTCCATAAGTCTGCACAAACCCAAACTCTTTAATCATCTCATTAAAGCGAGTGTTCCAACTCCGAGATGCTTGCAACAGCCCATAAATGGATCGCTGGAGCTTGCATACCTTGTTAGCATTCTTAGGATCGACAAAACCCTCCGGCTGCATCATATACAGTTCTTCCTTAAGATAGCTATTAAGGAATGCTGTTTTGACGTCCATCTACCATATCTCATAATCATAGTATGCGGCAATTGCTAACATGATTCGGACAGACTTCAGCTTTGCTACGGGAGAGAAAGTCTCATCGTAGTCAACCCCTTGAACTTGCCGATAACCCTTAGCGACATGTCGAGCTTTATAGATGGTAACATTACCATCCGCGTCCGTCTTCTTCTTAATGATCCATTTGTTTTCTATCGCTCGCCGATCATCGGGCAAGTCTGTCAAAGTCCATACTTTGTTTTCATACATGGATTCTATCTCGGATTGCATGGCTTCAAGCCATTTGTTGGAATCTGGGCCTGCCATCACTTCTTCATAGTTCGAAGGTTCACCCTTGTCTAACAACATGATTTCCAGGACAGGGTTGCCATAACACTCTGGTGTGGAACATGTCCTTGTGGACCTACGATGTTCAGTAGCGACTTGATCCGAAGTACCTTGATCATCATCATTAATTTCCTCTCCAGTCGGTGTAGGCACCATAGGAACATTTTCCTGAGCTGCACTACTTTCCGGTTCAAGAGGTAGTACTTCATCGAGTTCTACTTTCCTCCCACTTACTCCTTTCGAGAGAAACTCTTTTTCCAGAAAGGATCCGTTCTTGACAACAAAGATCTTGCCTTCGGATCTAAGGTAGAAGGTATACCCAATAGTTTCCTTATGGTATCCTATGAAGACGCATTTTCCGACTTGGGTTCGAGCTTTTTAGGTTGAAGTTTCTTGACATAAGCATCGCATCCCCAAACTTTTAGAAACGACAGCTTAGGTTTCTTTCCAAACCATAATTCATATGGTGTCGTCTCAACAGATTTAGACGGAGCCCTATTTAAAGTGAATGTAGCTGTCTCTAGAGCGTATCCCAAAAATGATAGCGATAAATCGGTAAGAGATATCATAGATCGCACCATATCCAATAGAGTGCGATTACAACGTTCGGACACACCATTACGCTGAGGTGTTCCAGACGGCGTGAGTTGTGAAACGATTCCACATTTTCTTAAGTGCGTACCAAATTCCTGACTTAAATATTCTCCTCCACGATCTGATCGTAAGAACTTTATTTTTCGATCATGTTGATTCTCTACTTCATTCTGAAATTCCTTGAACTTTTCAAAGGTCTCAGACTTGTGTTTCATCAAGTAGACATACCCATATCTACTTAAGTCATCAGTGAGAGTGAGAACATAATGATATCCTCCGCGAGTCTCAACACTCATTGGACCACACACATCAGTATTTATGATTTCCAATTAGTTGGTTGCTCGCTCCATTGTTCCGGAGAACGGAGTCTTGGTCATTTTGCCCATCAGGCATGGTTCACATGTGTCAAATGATTCATAATCAAGAGACTCTAAAAGTCCATCAGCATGGAGCTTCTTCATGCGCTTGACACCAATGTGACCAAGGCGACAGTGCCACAAGTATGTGGGACTATCGTTATCAACTTTACATTTTTTGGTATTCACACTATGAATATGTGTAACACTACGTTCGAGATTTATTAAGAATAAACCATTGACCATCGGGGCATGACCATAAAACATATCTCTCATATAAATAGAACAACCATTATTCTTAGATTTAAATGAGTAGCCATCTCGCATTAAACAAGATCCAGATACAATGTTCATGCTCAAACTCGGCACTAAATAACAATTATTGAGGTTTAAAACTAATCCCGTAGGTAAATGTAGAGGTAGCGTGCCGGCGGTGATCACATCGACCTTGGAACCATTCTCGACGCGCATCGTCACCTCTTCCTTCGCCAGTCTCCGCTTATTCCGCAGCTCCTGCTATGAGTTACAAATGTGAGCAACGACACCGGTATCAAATACCCATGAGTTACTACGAGTACTGGTAAGGTACACATCAATTACATGTATATCAAATATACCTTTAGTGTTGCCGACCTTCTTGTCCACTAAGTATTTGGGGCAGTTCCGCTTCCAGTGACCCTTCCCTTTGCAATAAAAGCACTCAGTCTCAGGCTTCGGTCCATTCTTTGACTTCTTCCCGGCAACTGGCTTACCGGGCGAGGCAACATCTTTGCCGTCCTTCTTGAAGTTCTTCTTACCCTTGCCCTTCTTGAACTTGGTGGTTTTATTGATCGTCAACACTTGATGGTCTTTATTGATTTCTACCTCTACTGACTTCAGCATTGAAAATACTTCAGGAATAGTTTTCACCATCCCTTGCATATTGTAGTTCATCACAAAGCTCTTGTAGCTCGGTGCGAGCGACTGAAGGATTCTGTCAATGACCGCCTCGTCCGGGAGGTTAATGTCCAGCTGGGACAGGCGGTTGTGCAACCCAGACATTTTGAGTATGTGCTCACTTACAGAACTGTTTTCCTCCATCTTACAACTATAGAACTTGTCGGAGACCTCATATCTCTCGACCCGGGCATGATCTTGGGAAACCATTTTCAGCTCCTCGAACATCTCATATGCTCCGTGTTGCTCAAAACGCTTTTGGAGCCCCGGTTCTAAGCTGTAAAGCATGCTGCACTGAACGAGGGAGTAATCATCAGCACGTGACTGCCAAGCATTCAGAACGTCTTGGTTCTCTGGGATGGGTGCTTAACCTAGCGGTCCTTCTTGTACATATGCTTTCTTGGCAGCTATGAGGATGATCCTCAGGTTCCGGGCCCAGTCCGTATAGTTGCTGCCGTCATCTTTCAGCTTGGTTTTCTCTAGGAACGCGTTAAAGTTCATGTTGACATGAGCGTTGGCCATTTGATCCACAAGACATATTTTGCAAAGATTTTAGACTAAGTTCATGATAATTAAGTTCATCTAATCAAATTATTTAATGAACTCCCACTCATATTTGACATCCCTCTAGTCATCTAAGTGTTACATGATTCGAGTCGACTAGGCCGTGTCCGATCATCACGTGAGACGGACTAGTCATCATCGGTGAACATCGCCATATTGATCGTATCTTCCATACGACTCATGTTCGACCTTTCGGTCTCTGTGTTCCGAGGCCATGTCTGTAGATGCTAGGCTCGTCAAGTTAACCCTAAGTGTTTTTGCATGTGTAAAACTCTCTTACACCCGTTGTATGTGAACGTAAGAATCTATCACACCCGATCATCACGTGGTGCTTCGAAACGGCGAACTTTAGCAACGGCGCACAGTTAGGGGGAACACTTTCTTGAAATTATTATAAGGGATCATCTTATTTACTACCGTCGTTCTAAGTAAACAAGATGCATAAACATAATAAACATCACATGCAACTATATAGTAATGACATGATATGGCCAATATCATATAGCTCCTTTGGTCTCCATCTTCGGGGCTCCATGATCATCTTCGTCACCAGCATGACACCATGATCTCCATCATCATGATCTCCATCATCGTGTCTCCATGAAGTTGCTCGCCAACTATTACTTCTACTACTATGGCTAACGGTTTAGCAATAAAGTAAAGTAATTACATGGTGTTAAATCATTGACCCGCAGGTCATAAATAATTAAGACAACTCCTATGGCTCCTGCCGGTTGTCATACTCATCGACATGCAAGTCGTGATTCCTATTACAAGAACATGATCTCATACATCACAATATATCATTCATCATTCATCACAACTTTTGGCCATATCACATCACAAAGCAATTGCTGCAAAAACAAGTTAGACGTCCTCTAATTGTTGTTGCATTTTTTACGTGGCTGCAATAGGGTTCTAGCAAGAACGTTTTCTTACCTACGAATAACCACAACGTGATTTGTCAACTTCTATTTACCCTTCATAAGGACCCTTTCCATCAAATCTGCTCCAACTAAAGTGGGAGAGACAGACACCCGCTAGCCACCTTATGCAATTAGTGCATGTCAGTCGGTGGAACCTGTCTCACATAAGCGTACGTGTAAGGTCGGTCCGGGCCGCTTCATCCCACAATACCGCTGAAGCAAGGTAAGACTAGTAGTGGCAAGAAAGTTGACAACATCTACGCCCACAACAGATTTGTGTTCTACTCGTGCAATAGAGAACTACGCATAGACCTAGCTCATGATGCCACTGTTGGGAAACATTGCATAAAATAAAATTTTCTATGTTCACCAAGATCAATCTATGAGTTCATCTAGCAACGAGAGAGAGGAGTGCATCTACATACCCTTGTAGATCGCGTGCGGAAGCGTTCAATAGAACGGGGTTGAGGGAGTCGTTCTCGTCGTGATCCAAATCAACAGAGATCCTAGCGCCGAACGGAAGACACCTCCGCGTTCAAAACACGTACGGTCAGCGTGATGTCTCCTCCTTCTTGATCCAGCAAGGGGGAAGGAGAGGTTGATGAAGATCCAGCAGGACGACGGCGTGGTGGTGGATGCAGCAGGGTTCCGGCAGGGCTTCGCCAAGCGACTACGGGAGGAGGAGGTGTAGCAGGGGAGAGGGAGGCGCCAAGACTTCAGGGTGCAGCTGCCCTCCCTCCCCCCCTTTATATAGGCCCCCTGGGGGGCGGCCCTGGAGATGGGATCTCCCAAGGGGGCGGCGGCCAGGGGGGTGGAGTGCCCCCCAAGGCAAGTGGAGACGCCCCCCACCCTAGGGTTTCCAACCCTAGGCGCAGTGGGGGCAAGGGGGGGCACACCATCCCACTAAGGGCTGGTTCCCATCCCACTTCAGCCCACGGGGTCCTCCGAGATAGGTGGCCCCACCCGGTGGACCCCCGGGACCCTTCCGGTGGTCCCGGTACAATACCGGTGACCCCCGAAACTCTCCCGGTGGCCGAAACTACACTTCCTATATATAATTCTTTACCTCCGGACCATTCCGGAACTCCTCGTGATGTCCGGGATCTCATCCGGGACTCCGAACAACTTTCGGTTTGCTGCATACTCATATTCATACAACCCTAGCGTCACCAAACCTTAAGTGTGTAGACCCTACGGGTTCGGGAGACATGCAGACATGACCGAGACGGCTCTCCGGTCAATAACCAACAGTGGAATCTGGATACCCATGTTGGCTCCCACATACTCCTCGATGATCTCATCGGATGAACCACGATGTCGAGGATTTAAGCAACCCCTTATACAATTCCCTTTGTCAATCGGTATGTTACTTCCCCGAGATTCGATCGTCGGTATCCCAATACCTTGTTCAATCTCGTTACGGGCAAGTCACTTTACTCGTACCGTAATGCATGCTGCCATGACCAGACACTTGGTCACTTTGAGCTCATTATGATGATGCATTACCGAGTAGGCCCAGAGATACTTCTCCGTCATACGGAGTGACAAATCCCAGTCTCGATCCGTGTCAACCCAACAGACACTTTAGGAGATACCTGTAGTGCACCTTTATAGTCACCCAGTTACGTTGTGACGTTTGGTACACCCAAAGCACTCCTACGGTATCCGGGAGTTACACGATCTCATGGTCTAAGGAAAAGATACTTGACATTGGAAAAGCTCTAGCAAACGAACTACACGATCTTTGTGCTATGGTTAGGATTGAGTCTTGTCCATCACATCATTCTCCTAATGATGTGATCCCATTATCAATGACATCCAATGTCCATAGTCAGGAAACCATGACTATCTGTTGATCAACGAGCTAGTCAACTAGAGGCTCACTAGGGACATGTTGTGGTCTAAGTAATCACACGTGTATTACGATTTCCGGATAATACAATTATAGCATGAATAAAAGACAATTATCATGAACAAGGAAATATGATAATAATCCTTTTATTATTTCCTCTAGGGCATATTTCCAACAACCTTGTCTCAGCTAGACACCGTATTTGGTGGTCTGTCGAGACTAGGATCATGCCGCCTGTACACCGAAACCTTTATGCCATGAATGGTGCACCTCATCTTGGTCCGACGCCATATTCGGTGGTCCGCCAAGACAAGGCGCTGCCTCACGGGGCCGAGGAAGGTGACATTGTAGAAGGGCGTGGTTGGGCTCCATCGTTGGCGAGCTCCGTCCGCACCCAATCAGGATGTACAAAGATGAAGGGCTTGGTGTGGACAAACTCCGGTGGTGTTGGTGTAGTCTCCTTGTTTGATGAAGTCTTCTCCGGTGCCGGCAGCGGAATCGAACGAGCATTGTCTTCGGCGATGAGCACGTACTCTCCATGTAGTGCATGCATGCTGGATGTAAGGGGGAGACAAAAGAAAAGAATTAGACATTAGTCTCACCTTTCAGAAACATGACCTTTGCGTCCGGAGTTCTTTGCGCGGATGAGGGTACGGCGAGTCGCCGATCTCCTGCCAACATGCGTCTTGCTGGATGTGGTGTTGCATGGTCTTGCTGCTACTTGATGGATGCTGGATGTGTGCCTCCGTCTCCGTGCGTGAGATGTTGTGGGTTTGCTGCGTGTCGCCTCTCCAAGTCCCTCGTACATGATGCTTTGCTAGACTTTTATAGGCTGGCCGTAGGAGTTGATGGACGGCAACGCCCAATGTAGCACCGATTTCTTTCCTTCATTCATATTTCTTGATGCCCAAGTATGTACAAAGAAAAGG
>NW_025226552.1:8788-15688 GCF_018294505.1 Triticum aestivum | reverse complement strand
TTTTAGTTGTACGTAGTGTTCATCCGGTGTTGCCCTGAGAACGAGATATGTGCAGCTCCTATCGGGATTGTCGGCGCATCGGGCGGTCTTGCTGGTCTTGTTTTACCATTGTCGAAATGTCTTGTAAACCGGGATTCCGAGTCTGATCGGGTCTTCCTGGGAGAAGGTCTATTCCTTCGTTGATCGCGAGAGCTTGTCATGGGCTAAGTTGGGACACCCCTGCAGGGTATAATCTTTCGAAAGCCGTGCCTGCGGTTATTGGCAGATGGGAATTTGTTAATGTCCGGTTGTAGATAACTTGACACCAGATCCGAATTAAAACGCATCAACCATGTGTATAGCCGTGATGGTCTCTTTTCAGCGGAGTCCGGGAAGTGAACACGGTTTCTGTGTTATGCTTGATGTAAGTAGGAGTTCAGGATCACTTCTTGATCATTGCTAGCTTCACGACCGTTCCTTTGCTTCTCTTCTCGCTCTTATTTGCGTATGTTAGCCACCATATATGCTTAGTCGCTGCTGCAGCCTCACCACTTTACCCCTTCCTTTCCCTTTAAGCTTTGCTAGTCTTGATACCCATGATAATGGGATTGCTGAGTCCTCGTGGCTCACAGATTACTACAACAACAGTTGTAGGTACAGGTTATGCGATGATCATGACACGAGAGTGATGTTTGCTTGAGTTGGAGTTCTTCTTCTGCTTCTTCAATCAGGGGATAGTTTCCAGGTCGGCAGCCTGGGCTAGCAGGGTGGATGTCGTTTGAGTTTCTGTTTGTGTTTCATCCATAGTCGGATGATGCTCTTATGTATTGTGATGTTGTATTCGAGTGGCATTGTATTCCTTATGTATGTATTCCCATCTATTATGTAATGTTGATGTAATGATATCCACCTTGCAAAAGCGTTTCAATATGCGGGTCTATCCTTGGTGGGACCTTCGAGTTCCTTTTGGATAGGGTCGCATACTGGGCGTGACAATTTCTATTCTTCAGTACATATTCCATCTCTCTGTTGTCGCATGTTTTATAATTAAAGCACCATTCTTCTATACAAGGCATGCAAGGGGAAGACGACTATGTTAGAATCTGAAGGATTACAAACAAGGCCTTTGCAAAAGATCCAAACGCCAGGAGATAATAAACCAACTCCAGTTTTTATAATACTGCTCCAGCATAGGGAAACCCAACTACTACTGATAATAAGCAGATTCTAGTGGCCAAAGAACCAGTCTGCTCCAGTCCAGCAAAAATATGTCAACTCCATTCTAAGAAGCGTGTGCGTATCCTTGCATCATGAAATTTTATAGCATGCTGATCATATTTTCTACATGTTTCTTACCCATCTCTCTTTTAGAAAATAAGCTTAACAGATAGAAGAATTTCTGCAATGGTATCGTTTATGAGGAAAGATTCTTGCAGGAATCTCTGTGCTCCAATGTAGATGTAAGTACCTATTGTATGTCACTATATTTTTACATCAGCATGTATTTTGTTAATCAGCGTGAATCCAACCTTTATCTGATCTAAATTTAATTGTAGCAAAATGTATGATTAAAGGCCACAATGTTGATTTTTGTACGGAAAACTGCCTGGTAGTTTTGCATCCTGAGCTGCATGAGTGTACTATCTCATATCAGTGGGTTTGAATACTTTGGTTCTGAAGTGGGTTTTTCAGTGTTTTTTTACTGTGTTGTCCTGTCGTATCCCTAGCTCTTACATCATACTCCCTCCGTCCGGATTACATGTCGCAGAAATGGATAAAACTGGATGTATCTAAAACAGAAATACGCCTAGACCCATCCATTTATTTCCGGATGGAGGAAACACATGTCAATATGTCATGCCTTTCTATTCTTCAGTACCTATTTCATCTCTGCTGTAGCATGTTTTATAACTGAAGCACCATTCTTGTAGCGACCCGACCTCAAACGGTCAAGTCTCTGTGCTTAAGGGTCATCCCTGGATCGGTATGCTGACACACACAATACTCGAGGATTTATAACAGAGGTAAATCACATGTATAAAATAACATAAATACTATTACCTCAATCCATATAGAGGAAGTAACAAGGTTGTGAATTCCCGTCAACACCAACGGCAAAGTTGAGTGTGGAAATCGTAACCCTAACGTATCACTTACTCGTCATAAGATTCCTGCAACATGAGACGTTGCATCCATGTAGGTCAGTACATTGAATGTATCGGCAAATTCACACCATAGGATAAATGATGAACAATAGCTATCACTACATGCATATATGGCTGGTAGAAAAGCTCTATGGTTACAGTTTTGCATAAAGCCAATTTTTTCCTACAACAAAGGGATATATTTTATTTAACTACCATGGTGGTTGTTAAACATTGAGAAGACAGACACCCTTTCAATCCCAATTAAGCATCATCATTAAACCCAACAAAATTAATTAAAGTAACCTGATGAGATTCACATGATAATCCAAGTACTAGATACTCAACATGTCCATAACCGGGGACACAACTAACCATGATTAGTTTATACACTCTGCAGAGGTTTGCGCACTTTTCCCCACAAGACTCGATCTCCTCCGTTGGATTTCTCGCACTATATGGTGTTTGAGAAACGGATGACCGAGACATAGTCTTTCAGAAGCACTAGCACCTTACGATCGGGTAGACAGTTACACCTACTTTCCCCTACATCTGCTAGTCTACCACTGTAAGAGTTCGCATGAGTTAATCAACTATGCTAGAGCCCATAGTAGCTTGTGACTGCACACGAAAGTTTCTAGCATGAATAATCTCATGATTCCTTTGAGCCTGGGTGGCGGTCCATAAAGAAAACAGGCAATCGCTGGAATACCCAGGTGCCTCAATCCACCCAGATGTGTGTTTAAGTTGCCACCTTAAATAAACCACTAAATAACAATCTCACATCTGTCATGGATACACTCACCCAATCCACATCTACGAGCATAGCATAGCGGTATAAGCATAACGTAGAAGTAACTCCCAAATGTTTGATAATAAATAGGGTAATAGGTACTACCTCATCTACTTCCCAAAACCCACATGTTAATCAGATCCTAACCATGCAATGTTTGAGGCGTTGAAACTAATGCAGAAAATCTGGGTAATGAAAAGTATGATCAAAGTATGAACTTGCATGTACTGTTGATGAAGATGATTCGCACTCAAAACTCTTGATAGTTCTACTCGTCACAGTCCGGTCAATCTATCGTAAGCAAGCAATAGTAACCACACATAAGCAATCACTCAAAAGATCGGAAAAGACGAAGGAGACAATTCGGAAAGCATCAAAACCAAGAAAATAAATCTTGCATCATAAAACAATGTCTAACAGTACCAAAATTATAAGAATTTGGCCTTATCAAAAAGTTTAGGTCAAGAGCTTCGATTTGCAAAAAGAATCGACTAAATCGGAGTTACGAAACTCAAGTTACGATCACAAGAAGTTCAAATACTAAACTGTTTGAAATTCAAATTTTAAACTTTTAAAAATATGGTTAAGTTGGTTATCTAGACAGAGAGGATCATTACGAAGATTTAGTCATTGGTTTCATCGAAAATGGAGGTACGGATAAAAAGATATGATCAAAAGAAATTTGAGTATGAATCTGAACAAATTCGAAATTTCAAAATTTCAAAAAGTTGTTGGGATAGGTGGAATCAACACAAAAATGTAGGCACTGGTTTCATCTAATTTGGATGAACGACTAAAAAGATACGGCTATTTGAAAAATCAGGGCCAGGCTGTTTTACGGAATAATAAAGGCTATGACTTAAAGAATTCTAGTCCTAAAATGTAAATACAAGGACTAATTTATAAATCTAATTATTTTACCGTACTAGTCTAAAAATAATAAGCTATGGGAGTATCTATAAAAAACGTATAAGGATACCTTTATAAGTTAGGAAAAAGACGACTTCAAAAAGAGGAGACGACTTCAATAATTTCCGCTGGATAGGAGAAATATATTTTTAGTGAATCTAGTAAAACCAAAATATATCGATTTAACCTGAATCGGATGATTTTTGAAGGCTCTATGGGTCTATATTTATAGGTGGAAAAGTGGCTTAGAGATCAAAGGCTAGGCAATGTGGGACTAAACATAGACGAAAAGAGAAAAGAGGGGAAATATCGCATGGGCCTAAAGCCTTCGGCCGGCCGACGCGTACACGGCTGCAGTTTTTTTCGGCTAAAGAAGAAAAGAAAGAAAAAAACTGGGAAGGATTATGGCTGGCTGGGCCTGGCCCATGTAGGAAAAAGAAAAACAAAAGATGGGGCACCCTCTGCCACTATGCTGCGCACGTGGGCGACAGTTACATCTAGGCGCACACGCAATTTTTTTTATGAAAACAGGAAAGGAAAACTGAATAACAAAAATAAAGTAAACTTTTATATAGGCATATTATATATCGAAATTTTCAGAAAAAGATTTTCTACAACTTGAACATTTTTCTAACGTTAAACAAAATTTACGAAAATTCAAATAAAGCAAAGAGTACTACAGCTCTAATAAAATCCAATAAAAATCATTTTAAAAATACCAAAATTAATCCAAATTTATTTCTCTCCAATTTTCTGATGTAGGGAATCATTTTACCCTAATTTCCATATATTTTATTTTTAGGGAAAAATAATTTGAGTAAAACCCAAATAACTCCCAATTGAAAATAATTTCAAAAGGACTTTAAATTGGATTTCTTTTAAACTCCCAACTCATATTTCATATGTTTGAAGAAGTCATTTTATCTTCTCTCATGAAAATCATTGAGTTGCATGAAGTTTATGAATTGAAAATATTTCCGAATGAAATTCAAATCTTTTCAAAACCCCTTTTTCATTTAATTAAATGGAAGAAGTCATGTCATCTTCTCTCTAGGGTTTTATGATGAAATGAATTTGAATTCATGGAGATCACAAATGCAAAATGAAAGTTTGGGAAAGTCCTTTTATTCCCTCTCATTTAACTTTCAAAAGTTTCAAATTCACTCAATTTCACACAATCAATCAAACAATCAATCAAAACTATCTATTTGTTTATAACATTCCAAAATATAGAATTTTGGGATGTTACAATTCTTCTATATAAGGCATGCAAGCGGAAGACGGCTATGTTAGAAACTGAAGGGTTACAAACCAGGTCTTTGCAAAAGATCCAAATGCCAGGAGATAATAAACCAACTCCATTTTTCATAGATACTACTCCAGCACAGAGAAACCCAACTCCCACTGATAATAAGCGGATTCTAGTGGCCAAAAAACTAGTCCGCTCCAGTCTAGCAAAAGAATGTCAACTCCATTATAAGAAGCGTGTGCGTATCCTCGCATCATGAAATTTTATAGCATTCTGATCATATGTTCTACATGTTTCTTACCCATCTCTCTTTTATAAAATAAAATTAAACGATAGAAGACTTCCTCCATTGGGATCGTATTCGAGGAAAATATCTTGCGGGAATTCTCTGTGCTCCAATGCTAATGTAAGTACCTGTTGTATATCACTATATTTTTACATCAGCATGTATTTTGTTAATCGGCGTGAATCTAACCTTTATCTGATCTAAAATTAGCTGTAGAAAAATGTTAAAGGCGCCAATGTTGATTTTTGTAAGGAAAACTGGCTGGTAGTTTTGCATACTGAGCTGCATGAATGTACTATCTCATATCACGCACATTACTGAATTGTAGTGCTTCTCTGGTTGCCCATTCATTCATTGTGTCAATGTTGCTTTCGTATTACCTTACCTGGCTGATGATAGTTGTGCCATATTGTGTTAATTTGGTGTAGGCTAGTTGCCCAAACACTCGTTGTGTCAATGTTGCTTTCCTATTATCTGACTTGGCCAATGATAGCAATGCTAGTGTGTTAGTTTTGTGCAGGCTGCTGAAGATAAGAAGACAAACTCTGAAAACAACAAGGCAACCCCATTGTTTCTTTCTAGTAAATCTAGGCCAGGTAATATGGCAATAACTCATGATTAATCTGTTTGGTTCCCGTCCTAATTTATGTTATGATGCAGTGGTCGAGACACTCTCCACTATCAATAATACAAGCCTACCAAAATCGCCATCTGAATCTGTTCAGTATCGTCTGTCTCGAATGCAATGGATTAAATGTATGTTTATGAACCAATTAATGGCTGAAGCAATGATGGAAATGGTGGAGGAATCAGAGGTGCAGAGTCGTGCGACACAACAACTGATCAATGTTTTCGGAGAGAGTGTAGCAAAGCAGCAAGAACTTGCCCACATGCTTATGGGCGTCATCTGTGCTGAGGTTGCAGATTGTGACGTTGTAGATGGTTAGGTTCTGCTCATTTATTTGCACTGGCATCAATCTTTGATTGCCCAGTGGATGTAATTTCCTATAATATATGCTAGATGTGCAACGTTATTCCCTGTATGCCGTACCTTTGCTTGATCGGTTTTGGTCCTGTGCATAATTGCTCATTGTAATGGGCTCAAATTATCTAATTTGGCCTAAAGACATGTACGAACTTTAGTGGGCCCATTAAGTTAATGGTTCGTTACTAGGCCGAAAGTTAATGGTCGGCCCTCTTACCTCCTGGGTCGTTAACAAGTCGACATCGAAGCGGGCAACAGGTGGGCCAAATCTATTTCATGGGCCGTTAACAGGCCGTTACTAAGTTTGGGCTACATACGGCCCAACTATACTATAGGCCTTTAGCAGGCCGAAAGAGACAACGGGCTTGTACTGGACCATGAAGAGCATGGGCCGCTAAGAGGCTGAAACTCAGGTCGTATTGTAAATGGCCCAACTGTGTTGTGGGCCTTTAGCAGGCTGAAAGAGAAACAGGGCTGGTATTGGACCATGAAGGGCATGGGCCGTTAAAAGGCCAAAACTAAGGTCCGACTACAAATGGCCCAACTCATTTATGG
>NW_025226552.1:0-6122 GCF_018294505.1 Triticum aestivum | reverse complement strand
GCCACATTTTTTGCCATGTACCTAGTGTGTGGCTGTTACGGGATTTGACAGCATTGCCCGGGCCCACGTGCCAGCCACTCGGAAGCGGGCCCTTAAAAGGCGACGGGGACGAGGTGTTTGCACTATGCGTGTCCATTCTCCCTCTTCTTGCTCTGCTTCTCCACCGCATCTTGCATTTCCGCTCTTGTCGCCTTTGCCATGCCACCATGGTGAAGGACAAGATGGCAGTGCTGGAACGCGCGAAGAAGGAGACGGGGGCAACAAAAGGCAAGAAGATGAATCGGGGGTCGTCGTCGAGGTCAGCGCTGCCGCCGGGTTGGATCTGATCATCGCTCCGGTCAGAGGACTTTGAGAAGCTGGCTGACTCCGGTATGATCGTCAATGGGGCTGTGAGAGTGCCGGAGGGGGAAACGGAGCCTCAGCCTCGACCGGGTGAGTGCATTCTGCTCGCCACCCACATCCACTGCGGTTTCTCCCTTCCCCCGCATCCTTTTTTCCGGGGATTCTTGAACTTTTTCGGAGCCTAACTCCATCACTTCTCTTCCAACACCATTACGTAGCTCGCTATGTTTGTGTCCATGACTCAAAACTTCCTGGGTTGTTGATCGCACTGGGTCTTTTCAAGCACATCTTCACAATCCGCTCCAAGTCGGTGAAAAAAGAGAATTCGAGTAATGAGAGAACACAAGTTATCCAAATGTGTGGGGGCTTGGGTATCCAGAAGAGGAAAAGGAGTTATTTCCCCTCGATGACACTTCCTGAGTCGGTTAGGGGCTGGCAGTCGACCTGGTTCTACTGCCAGGACATTGCGACTCCAGGTTAGTCGACTTGATTTCCCCCTTTTTCTTTAGATCACACCAGCAACCTTCTTCACTCAAAGTGACTGCTGCGGAGAGGGTGGAAACAAACATGTTGGTCGAGAGAGTGGTCCAGTTGATCAATCAGGGCGTCATCAGCATAGAATTGTTGGAGGTGTTTCTCAGTCGACGCATCCAGCCGCTCAAGGCTCGTGATCACTCGATGTGGATGTACTCTAGAGCCAACAACACCTCTCGGGTTCATACGAAGGAGGTTACGGCCGAGACAATGGCCCTGTGGCTGAAGGGTATTACAGGAAACAAGGACAACCCCAGGGGAGCCAGGAGAGTCGACCAATTCAGTGACAACAACCACCCAGATAAGGTTTGGTCTCTGCTACCGACTGTACTTCAATATGTTTTGTGACTGTCTTTGAATCCAACTGATATCTGCTTGACTTCTTGTCTTGTAGGTTTACACTGAGATGTACTCAATGCCCAACGATGAACAAGCTCTGGAGCAAGACTAGGAGGGAGAGGACAGCGCGGAGGAAAACAGCGATTGACAATCTCTAGAAGACGATGACGACGAGGAAAGTGATGAGTTGGATGATGATGAGATAGTCGACTCACCACCTCACACGGAGCGTCGATCCAAGCTACTCCATGATCTAGCGGGCGGGCATGGCAAAACCATGGTTCCAAGCTCTCAAGCACAGAAGCGCACTCGGACTTCGACTCCAGAGTCGACGAAGAAGGTCGCCAAGCAGCCCAAGTTCGTCCCCTCAAAGGCTCGGAAGACTTTTCCCAAGATCAAGATGGACATCCTTGTTGCCTCTGGGTGTCTGTTCTTTCTTTCTGCTTTTTTCTATCGACTGATACTTCTGTTCTGACCGAATGGGTTATAAATTTTTCTAGCCCAGCCTCAGCCGCGACTGATATGGAGGTTGACAAGGCCCCAGGTGACAAGGAAACCGATGACGCGGCCACCTCCAAAGCTAGTATGCTCCACTCGACATGAATTTATTCTGCCGATTGAATTGTTGGCCGATTGAACTTTTGACGTTACTTTTTGTTGCAGCTCCAAGGGACGTTATTGAGCTTCCAGATGACGAACAAGAAGTGCCTCTGAGAGAGAGGAGGAGGGGTAGGGCGTCAAGCGGGAAAGCGCTCGAGGGTCAGGTCCCTCAATCGACACCGGTGCTTGAGACAGTGGTCCAGCGATCCGGAGATCCGGCTCGGACTAATGTTACCTTTGCCAATCCGCTGTCGACTGACCGTCCATCAGGGTCGACTGCTCAGAGCTCTGCTTCTCCAGTATAACTCCATGCATCTGACCCTGCGGCTGCTCCGACTGCATTGCCATCATCACTCTTCACTTCATACCAGACTCCAGATGACTCACCGAGTGCCGCTAGGGAGGCCCTTCTCCAGGTAAATCTCATGATGGAGCAGATGAAGGTGGTGCATGAGGCCAGTCAGGTAGCTTATAATGCTAGCACCGCTCTGCAAACCAACGTTAAGGTTAGTTCATTCCCGACTGGTCTATTGAATAATGATAGTTGCCATTGTTGCTTCGCTGTCCATATGGTGCTCTTGGATGAGAGTTTTGGAACCTATTATGTGCATCTATCATGGGTCTATGTTTCACATCCAATCACCCACTGGGTGTTTGATACGTCTCCAACGTATCTACTTTTCCAAACACTTTTGCCCTTGTTTTGGACTCTAACTGGCATGATTTGAATGAAACTAACCCGGACTGACACTGTTTTCAGCAGAACTGTCGTGGTGTTATTTTTGTGAAGAAATAAAAAGTTCTCGGAATGACCTGAAAATCCACGGAGATTACTTTTGGAAAATATAAAAAATACTGGCGAAAGAATCAAGGCCAGGGGCCCACACCCTGTCCACGAGGGCGGGGGGCGCACCCCCTCCCCCTGGGTGCGCCCCCTGCCTCGTGGGCCCCCTGGATGTCCACTGACCTCCACTCCAACTCTATATATTTGCTTTCATGGAGAAAAAAATCAGAGAGAAATTTACATCGCGTTTTACGATATGGAGCCGCCGCCAAGCCCTAATCTCTCTCGGGAGGGCTGATCTGGAGTCCGTTCGGGGCTCCGGAGAGGGGAATTCATCGCTGTCATCATCATCAACCATACTCCATCACCAATTTCATGATGCTCACCGCCGTGCGTGAGTAATTCCATCGTAGGCTTGCTGGACGGTGATGGGTTGGATGAGATTTACCATGTAATCAAGTTAGTTTTATTAGGGTTTGATCCCTAGTATCCACTATGTTCTGAGATTGATGTTGCTATTACTTTGCTATGCTTAATGCTTGTCACTAGGGCCCGAGTGACATGATTTCAGATCTGAACCTATTATGTTTTCATGAATATATGTGAGTTCTTGATCCTATCTTGCAAGTCTATAGTCACCAATTATGTGTTATGATCCGACAACTCCGAAGTGACAATAATCGGGATACTTCTCGGTGATGACCGTAGTTTGAGGAGTTCATGTATTCACTAAGTGCTAATGCTTTGGTCCGGTACTCTATTAAAAGGAGGCCTTAATATCCCTTAGTTTCCATTAGGAACCCGCTGCCACAGGAGGGTAGGACAAAAGATGTCATGCAAGTTCTTTTCCATAAGCATGTATGACTATATTTGGAATACATGCCTACATTACATTGATGAACTGGAGCTAGTTCTGTGTCACCCTATGTTATAACTATTACATGAGGAATCGCATCCCACATAATTATCCATCACTGATTCAATGCCTACGAGATTTTCACATATTGTGCTTTGCTTATTTACTTTACCATTGCTACTGTTACAATTACTACAAAACTGCTATCGTTACTTTTGCCACTGTTACCGTTACTATCATACTACTTTGCTACTAAATACTTTGCTGCAGATACTAAGTTATCCAGGTGTGGTTGAATTGACAACTCAACTGCTAATACGTGAGAATATTCTTTGGCTCCCCTTGTGTTGAATCAATAAATTTGGGTTGAATACTCTACCCTAGAAAACTGTTGCGATCCCCTATACTTGTGGGTTATCAATGTTTCTGTCTTAGAGTTGTACAGTTCTTCTACTAGAGTCGACTAGGTTAAGTTGAGTATTTTTTCGAACCAGTGGGGGCACGCAGAGTGCACCCACTTGGTGTAGTCCCCGAGGCCGCGGTCGACTGTTAGTAGTCGGCTGGGGTCTGAGAATCTCCTCCACCCTTTTTTACACATGCTGGGAGACCATGCCGAGTGTAAAACCGAACCAGTGGGGGAACGCTAGGTGCACCCACTGGGTGTAGTCCCCGAGACTACTGTTGAATGTTTGATTAGGCGGTAGTCTTAGAACAACCTACACTGTGATTGACTTTTGTTTCTGTTGACTGACATATCTTAATTGCTGACTGCAGAGCTCTTGTGATCTTGGGGCTCAACTTTCTGAACTAAATAAGAAGCAAATCAGCCTCAACCTTGATCTGGAACTGGCCAAGAAGAACCTCAAGAATGCTCAGGACAAAGCAGCTATCATGGGAGGTAACCCATCATCAACTGTCCACCTTGTGACTCGCCCTTCCCCATTTTTTAGTCTCTTTGAACTGAGTGATTTCACTCGAATAGATGTGCGCAGTGAACACCGCCAACTTCAAGCTCGTCTAAAGAATGTTATTTCTTTCGAGAAAATGAAGCAGGCTCTGGAGAAGAAGGTTCAGGATCTTGATGCGGCCCGGAAGGAGGCGCGACAGAAAACAACGCTTGCGGACAAGAAGCTGGCCTCAGTCAGCAAGTTGGAAGAGGAGAACTCCAAGTTGAAGACCGCCGTCTCTGAAGCAAATCGGGAGGTCGAGCAACTGAAGAAGGACAAGGACAGCTTGACGGACGAAGTTTGAAGCCTCAAGGCCAAGAAGGGCGAATTAGAGTCTTATCTGGGGTAGCTTGCTGCGAAGTTGGTCTTGAAGCTTGAAGGTATTCTTGTTCGACTGATTTGTTGACGTCGACTGACATGTCTAATTAAATTGTCGGGTCACTGTTTTTTCGACTGTGCAGAACTTTGTCAAGACGTTGAAGCAGAAACCGGGCGGGTCGAGACGGGTTCTCGACCCCATAAATTGTCCTATCAAAGATGACGTTGCAATGAATGTGTTGCGGTTGAATTAACGCATGGACAGTGTTGTTGGTTATCTTGCCTGAATGAAGGCAGTGATGTCGCGGGTTGACGCTGAACTCTGGCCCTAGGCGGAACTCTCACAGGATCTCGAGTCTCTGATGACTCGACTGAATCAAATACCTGACGAAGTGCAAGAATGGAAGAAATCATCTGCTCTCTGTGGCACTGAAGTTGCCTTGTCATTGGTCTGAGTGCACTACAAGGATGTCAGAGAAGACAAGCTTGCGGCCCTCAAGGTTGCGAACACCAAAAAGCACAGTTTCCAGTCCTTCATGGACACTTTCCTTGATGTCGCCACTCGCATTGCAGACAACATCGACCTTGAAAGTTTCTGCGATCTAGCAGGTCCTTATCCTAACGAGTGAACAAAACATTGTGCCCCACTTTTATTTTCCTCGGAATGCCCAGTGATTATGTAACCGTTAAACACTTTCAGGCTTAAAGCCTGAGCACTTCTGCCCGTTGCGGCCCTGAACTTTTCCAGGATTCTGAACTTGAATTTCCTTGAATATCATGGCTTTTGTTTTGGTTTTGAACTGTTTCTGACTGTCTTTCGATTCCGAGTGAACTTGATCTATTCGCCTTTTGTCGAGTGAAGTGTACATTATACTTGTGACGCAGCTCAGACGTGGTGTTCAGTCGACACCTCGTCGTCCTTGCGGATCGGGATGGTACATTGTACTTGTGACGCAGCTCAAACACGATGTTCAATAGACACCTCGTCGTCCTTGCGGATCAGGATGGTACATTGTACTTGTGACGCAGCTCAGATGTGGTGTTCAGTTGACACCTTGTCGTCCTTGTAGATCTGTATCACTTATTGTACTTGTGACGCAGCTCAGACGTGGTGTTCAATCGACACCTCGTCGTCCTTGCAGATAGGGATGGAGCGTACGTTGTATTTGTGGCGTAGCTCAAAGGATATTCATGACCTAGGTGTGTACGGGGTCGCAGCTAAGCCCCCGAGTGGGAGGATTGCTCTCCACTCGGAATGTTTTTAAATTAGGCGAGTACGGGGTCGCAGCGAAGCCTCTGAGTGGGAGGATTGCTCTCCACTCGGAATGTTTTTAACTGAGTACGGGGTCGCAACTAAGCCCCCGAGTGGGAGGATTGCTCTCCACTCAGGATGTTTTTAACT
>NW_025226551.1:0-15808 GCF_018294505.1 Triticum aestivum | reverse complement strand
AACAACATTCGGTAACCACATACAAACTTCCTTTATAACCCTAGCGTCATCGAACCTTAAGTGTGTAGACCCTACGGGTTCGGGAACCATGCAGACATGACCGAGACGTTCTCCGGTCAATAACCAACAGCGGGATCTGGATACCCATGTTGGCTCCCACATGTTCCACGATGATCTCATTGGATGAACCACGATGTCAAGGACTCAATCGATCCCGTATACAATTCCCTTTGTCTAACGGTATTGTACTTGCCCGAGATTCAATCGTCAGTATACCGATACCTTGTTCAATCTCGTTACCGGCAAGTCTCTTTACTCGTTCCGTAACACATCATCCCGCGATCAACTCTTTGATCACATTGTGCACATTATGATGATGTCCTACCGAGTGGGCCCAGAGATACCTCTCCGTTTACACGGAGTGACAAATCCCAGTCTCGATTCGTGCCAACCCAACAGACACTTTTGGAGATACCTGTAGTGCACCTTTATAGCCACCAGTTACGTTGTGACGTTTGGTACACCCAAAGCATTCCTACGGTATCCGGGAGTTGCACAATCTCATGGTCTAAGGAAAAGATACTTGACATTAGAAAAGCTTTAGCATACGAACTACACGATCTCTGTGCTAGGCTTAGGATTGGGTCTTGTCCATCACATCATTCTCCTAATGATGTGATCCCATTATCAACGACATCCAATGTCCATGGTCAGGAAACCGTAACCATCTATTGATCAACGAGCTAGTCAACTAGAGGCTTACTAGGGACATGGTGTTGTCTATGTATCCACACATGTATTTGAGTTTCCTATCAATACAATTATAGCATGGATAATAAACGATTATCATGAACAAGGAAATATAATAATAATAACTAATTTATTATTGCCTCTAGGGCATATTTCCAACATGCGCTGGGCCAGGTGTCCATGGGGGAAGGTGACGTTGGGGTCAAACCCACCGTGCGCGTCCCCATCGGCGTAGCCCGGCGATGGTGTGCATCCCCGCGGTTGCGGCGACGACGAGAAGGCGGCCAGAGAGCCGACGCTTTGCTGACTCCAGGCCGCGTACTGGGCGTGGCCGCCGGGTGGGTTCATCATCCCCGCGCGAGCCGCCTCGGCCTCGGCTTGATCCGCCGCAGCCGCAGCCGCACGCGCCGCGTTGTCCCGGGCCTTCTTGGCGATGGCCCTGTTCCGCTGGTCGGCGGTGACAGCCTCCCGTCGCTGAACTTCCACCCTCCAGTCGGCATTTGACATGCCCGGTGGCTTGGACGGCGGCGCACTCGACTTCCTCTACTTCGGCTGCGTGACATCGGCGGTCGCATTCGTCGCGGCGCGGGGGATCAAGTACTTCTTCGGCGACATGACGGTCGCGGGGAGGCGAGCGAGAGGGAGATTGGCGGGAGGAAAGGAAAGAATGAGAGGGAAGTGGGAGCGAGGGCGGGAAGAAACGGCGGGAAGAGGCTCTCGACTCGCCGACAGACCGGCCCCACGCCCCTTTTCGCTTGTGCCGACGCCCTCGGGCGCCCCCAGCGCGCCAGGTTCGGCCTGGGTCCGCCGGCGTCAATTTCGGCCCAAGCCGATGAAAAACGGGCCACTGGGGACGCGACTGGGCCGATTTTTGGACGTCGGCGCGGCAGAAACGCCTGGGGAGGGCCTGTTGGGGGCGCGGCTTGAGATGCTCTTAGCAGCGATCATATCATGCACTAGTATCATATGCATGATACTAGTACTCCCTATGTTTCTTTTTAGTCCGCATATAAGGTTTGGTCAAAGTCAAGCTTTGCAGAGTTTGACTAACTTTATATTAAAAAATATAAATATTTACAATATGAAATCAATATTATCAGATGCACCATGACACGTATTTTCATACTATATAGTTTTAGTATTGTAGATGTTCATACTTTTTTATATAAATTTGGTTAAATTTTGTGTAGTTTGACTTTAATCAAATCTTATATGCGGAGTAAAAAGAAACGGTTGGCGACTGATGAGTAGGTTGCTGGCCGTGGAAGCAACAGGCGGCGGTTAGCCATTCATGGCGACGCGAAAAGGCATACTGTACTCGGGCCACCGCTGCCCTTAATACACACTACTGCGGAGTTAATCACCGAGAGCGAGGGGCCTTCTTTGTGCGGCGCGTGAGTGCGTCTGATCAGGTCCAATCAAGGCGGGAGGCGGCGATCATGCTTCATCTGCCGGCCGGAATCAATGCACCGGCCAGTCATCTACTCCTATTACCTATAACTGTTTTTTTTTTTGTTTTTTGCGGTAGTACAAAGGGCGATAGTACATATAATTAAATCAAGGGCCCATACTTTCAACACTAAGGACCAAAAGGAGGAACTGTAACTGACATGATGCGGCGTTCATATTCATTGTTCAGTGTATGCACTAACAAAACATTAGGTCATGAATCGTCTGCTGCTCGCTGGTTCCAGATAATATGTTCCGGAAAGAACACAGGCAGATTCCTGGTGTGGTTTCTTCGCGAATCATCAAAGTGATAAATAGTAACCTTAAAAACTTTACCTGTGTTGGCTCCAAATATATAATTTTTCAAGAGCTATGCTTCTTTCGATTTATATGCCGTTGTTATATTGCTTCAAGAACCATGATTGGAATAGGCCAGTACCACAGCAATAGCATTAATTAGCAATACTGAGATCGATAATTCTGAGCACAAAACCTTTTTTTCTTCTTTTGCTCCAGCCAGGCAACAAATTCTCTCTGTACAGTTACCAGTCCTACACATCGCATCAACTGTCTTTTGTGCACAACTAATGTCACCAAAAATCTGAACAGGAGCATGATCCGCCTTTGAAATGGTGGAACCTATAAGGATCTCTCAGGACAATTTCCCTGTCAAAAACCATGCTGACAAGCTTAAATATCAAATGGCAATCCGCACAGACCCTAAGATTCTTGAATATCCTTACTGTACATCCTTCCGGAACAGTGATACATATGCCAATGCAAGCTTCTCGCTGTGATTCCAAAGGTTCTGCTCTTTTTGTTCCTCATCTGTATCATGCAGTGCCGATGAGGTATCAGCAACATAACCTACCTCCCTGAGCTTCAGAAAGATTTCATCTAGCTTCGCGTAGATCTTTTCTGTGTCATTATGACTCCGGTCACCAATACCAAAGATGCTTACTTCTTTCTTCTGCTTAAGCCAACTGCAAGCAGGCCTTTTATTTAAATTGATGCTTTTCATGTGACTTCTTAGTCTATCAACATCGGACCATCTTGCACTTGTCGCATATAAGTTTGACAGAAGAACATAAGCTGAGTCGTCAAAAGGATCCAGCTCAAGGAGTTTCTTGGCGGCTTTCCTCCCAGTATCCAGATTTTTGTGAGTTCTACTAGAGGACAACAGGCTACGCCAAATTAGATCATTTGTTAAGACTGGCATGTCTTCAATGAACTTCTCTGCTTCTGTAAATCGCCCTAAACGTCCAAGGACATCCACAATGCAAACACAATGCTTTATTCCAGGGGAAACACCAAATACAGAAGACATAGAGTTATAGTAATCAATACCCTTGTCCACTAGACCAGCATGACTACAAGCTGAGAGAAGAGTGACAAATGTTACGTAATCTGGCTTTCGCCCCATCGACACCATATGCTTAAATGTGTCCTCAGCTTCCTTGAAATATCCATATCTTGCATAACCTGATATCAATGTATTCCAGCATTGTTGGGGTCGAACGGCAGGATCAGGGAGCATTTTCAACATTTCATCCATTTTTCCACATTTCCCGTACATATCCATTGCAGCATTAACCACATGACTGTCATTATCCAGCCCACACTTCACACCAAGACCATGTAGTTGCATGCCTTCTTCTAGTGATGCCAGGCTTGCACTGGATGACAAACATTCAGCTAGACAAACATGATCAAGATTATTTCCAGCATGCCACATATCCATGAAAAGCTTTAAGCCTTCCTCTCCGTGGCCATGCTGAACATTCGCGGCGATCATAGCATTCCAGGAAACAACACTTTTCTTGATGATTGTGCGGAAGACTTTAGTGCTTGAATCTAAGTCGCCACAGTTAGCATACATTGTGATCAGAGAGTTACTAACGTAGTCATCAGCTATGAATCCAGTATGGATTGTGTATGCGTGCAGGGGCAATCCATAATTGCGTAACTCATTTGAAGATTTGAAAGAACCCTGGATATTCACTAATGTTATGTAATTTGGCTTTAATCCTGCACCTCTCATCCAAGTAAATACCTGCATTACCTTGGTACAATCCTCAAGCGCTGAGTAGCTCCCAATAAGTACATTGCAACTAACAACATCGTGAGTGGACATCAACTGAAATACTCTCTCGACATCTTGGATAGAACTGCATTTACCATACATCGTGAGGAGAGAATTACCAACCAGTAGATTGCGGTGAAGACTTAACTGTAATATCATGGCATGAACCATTCTGCCATCCATCAAAGCTCCTGGACTTGAACATGCTCCTAAAGCGCTGGAAAATGTCATGCGATCTGGAGCTTCATTAGTCTGAAGTAACTGACCTAGTGTCTTCAATGCATCCATGTTATTACCGCTTTGGACATATGATGAAATCATAGTGTTCCATGATATTAGATCCCTTCTGCCCATGCTCCAGAACAGAAACTCAGCATCAACCAACTTCCCAGCAGCGGAATACATATTAACAAGGGCATTAATCACGGGAATATAAGAGTGCAGACCACCCCTGAGACACAGGGAATGAATTCCACTTCCAGTGTTGACATAATCTGACGAGGCACAGGCGCATATCAGGCTGCACATAGTAGTTGCATCGTGCCTTAACAATCCACCACGACGCATATCCGAAAATACCATAAAGCATTTACTGCAGAGTCCTTCATGTGAGTACATTGATACCATAGCGTTCCATGATATAGTGTCACGTTCCTCCATTCGATAAAAGAGCTTCTCAGCATCTTTCACCCTTCCGATGTTACCAAGCATTGTAATCAGTGAATTTGCCACGGAGACCTGCCTTTGTAGGCCAGAAACTAAGACCTGGGAAAATACCTGAAGCCCAGCCATCTCACTCTCGAGCGACCCACACAAGCTGACCACCGTCGCAAACGCATTTGCATTGCACGCAACACCTTCCATTCTCATCCGGCAATAAGCTCTCAATGCCTCTTCCAAGTACCCATTTGACGACAAGGCCACCATCAGTGCCGTCCACGACACAACATTCCGCTCAGGCATCTCCCGGAACAACTTATGTGCGTCCAACACATGCTTCCGGGAGCCATACAGGTGAAGGAGCGCTGTCCCGATGTACACGTTCACCATGAGTCCGGCTTTGTGGGTCAGCGCGTGTATGGCGGCTCCACACGTGCGGCCCTCCTCCTTGTCCCGGCGCTCGCACGCGGTGATGAGACTGGCGAGAGCAAAGCCACTGAGCGGAACTGCACGTTCACGCATGCCACACAGCAGGTCGAACGCAGTGGATTCGTGGCCACAGCGGACGCAGCCGGAGATGGCGGTGTACCAGGAGGACGGGGAGCGGTCCGGCATTGCGTCGAACAGGTGGAGCGCAGCATCTGGTGAGCGGTGACGAAAGTAGAAGGCGAATAGGGTGTTGCTGTGGAAGGCGCTGAGCGGCAGCGCGCGGCGGAGGACGGTCGCGTGGATGGCGCGTGCGAGGCGCGGGCTGTCGGCGAGGTGGGAGAAGCCGGTGCTCGGGAACTGGGCTACCGCGGGGTGCGGGTGGTCGGCGAGGAGGCTGAAGGGGTGAGGCGGAGATGGGTCGACAGGGCATGATTGCGCGGTGGAGGAGAGGCGACGGGAGGGGCAGGTGGCGGCGGCGAGGCGCGGCGCTGCTCGGTTGAAGCAGTCGCGGGAGGACTGCCTCGCCAGTTTGGCGGCTAGGAAAATGGCGGGCGGCTTCGTGTTTCGATCCTGGTCTCCACCAAAGAAGAGTAAGAGAGGGCGAAGAGAAAGGAAACGGATTTTTCGCGGTTTCGCTTCTCGGCCTGTCGACGAAAATGTAGGAAGCTGGATACGAATTTGGAGGCCCAAGCCCACTGTCGTGACCACGGGCTTCCCTTCGCCCCCATAGCCGGAATTTCCTATTTGCCGCTCGTTGCGGCAAGTTGCCGGGGCAACACACAGGCGAGCGGCCGACCGACACGACTGGGCCGGCCAGATCGCGTTGGCACTACCCCATCCGGTTTTGGAAACATTCCAGAAGGTTTCCTGCACCGGTTTTTTCTTTTCTACAGTTTTTTATTTTCTGTTCTTTTTTTCTATTTCTTTGTGGTCAGGTTTTTTTTTCTGTTTTCTTCTTCTTCAATTTAATTTTTCTTTTTCCAGAAATATTCAAGATTCTAAAAATAGTTCAAGTTTTGGAAAATGTTCCTGTTTTCAAATTTTGTTCCTACATTCAGAAAATGTTCGCATTTTAAAATTGTTTGGGAATTTCAAAAAATGTTCCTTATTTTTTGAAAATGTTCCTGTTTTCAAATTTTCTTCAGAAATGTCAAAAATTATTCGCTTCTTTTCTAAATATTCCGAAAATAACCTTCATGAATTTCTGAACATTTTTTTTTGTTTTCTTTTTCATTTTTCTCTTTTTATTTTTCAATTTTATTTTGCTT
Source organism: Triticum aestivum (assembly GCF_018294505.1). Taxonomy (NCBI): domain Eukaryota; kingdom Viridiplantae; phylum Streptophyta; class Magnoliopsida; order Poales; family Poaceae; genus Triticum; species Triticum aestivum. The sequence continues at coordinate 9,169 of NW_025226551.1, read as the reverse complement.
TTCGAACTTTTTTGAAAATTTAAAAAATATCATTCAGAATTTCGAAAAATGTTCTCATTTTGAAATTTGTTCACAAATTCTAAAAATGTTTACAATTTCAAAAAATGATTGTGGTTTCAAAATTTTGTTTGCAATTTCAAAAAATGTTCTTGTTTTCAAAATTTGTTCACAAATTCAAAAATTGTTCGGGGAGTTTCAAATAATGTTTAGGCTTTCAAAATGTGTTCAGAATTTAAAAATTGTTCCTTTTTTCAAAAAAATGTTCACAAATTCAAAATACTTTTGTGGTTTCTAATTTTTTTTGTCTTTTTGAAAAATGTTTGAAATTCAAATTTTATTTGTGTTTTTAAAAAATGTTCACGTTTTTAAAAGAAAGATTTGGAGCTTCTAAAAAACTCTGCGTTGCCTTGTTCGTGTCGTTACAGTACGGTCCGGTCGCTACAGTACATGTTTGATCTACCCCTCCCCATAGTGTATTTAGTACTCCGCGGTATACAATAACCATCAATGTGTCATCAGCTCGAGTGGCTAGAGAGAGGCATTCAATTCGATCCCCCATGGGGGCACTAAGTTTTTGAGCTACATCGCGTTTGTTCGCTCGCTGTTGTGCTGCTAATGGGTCAGCCCACTCGGTAGCGCTCCCTGTGCGATATGGCGGCAATTTGCCGCAAAATGCGACACATAGGACCTCTCCCCATAGCCCAGCCTCTCCGATGCAGCCCGGCGGAGGGGGAGCGAGGATGGCGGAGGAACCCCGTCTCGGTGGCGGAAGTGGATTTCTTCGCCGACAACGCTGCTTTCTTTCTCCCTGCAAGTTTTTAGACATCTCTTCTTTTTCTGTGTGTGCTCTTCTCTCCGCTTTGTCTCGGACTTTGGAGGCAGCTTCGGAATTTCATCAAAGATGCATCATGTTTTCCTTCTGGTCCTTTTTACTCTGCGTATTATATTTGTCTCAAGTCAAATTTTATAAAGTTCGACCAAATTTATATTAAAAAATATCACCATCTACAATACCAAATATATATACTATGAAACTACATTTCATGGTCGGCTACGAAGGCTCGAGGGAAAAATGACCGTTGGGGAGAGCTCGTTGATACGTCTCCAATGTATCTATAATTTTTTTTGTTCCATGCTATTATATTATCCATCTAGGATGTTTTATATGCATTTATATACTATTTTATATGATTTTTGGGACTAACCTATTAACCTAGAGCCCAGTGCCAGTTTCTGTTTTTTCCTTGTTTTTGAGTTTTACAGAAAAGGAATACCAAACGGAGTCCAATTGACGTGCCAATTTTTGATATTTTTATGGACCAAAAGAAGCCCCCGGAGTAAAAGAGTTGGGCTAGAAGAGTCCCGAGCCAGCCAGGAGGGTGGAGGGCGCGCCCTACCCCCCCTGCGCGTGCGCCCCTGCCTCGTGGATGACTCGGAGACCCCCCCTGACGTGAGACCGACGCCAAAAATTCTTATAAATACATAAACCTCCGAAAAGAAACCTAGATCGGGAGTTCCGCCGCCGCAAGCCTCTGTAGCCACCAAAAACCAATCACGACCCTGTTCCGGCACCCTGCCGGAGGGGCGATCTCTCACCGGTGGCCATCTTCATCATCCCAACGCTCTCCATGACGAGGAGGGAGTAGTTCACCCTCGGGGTTGAGGGTATGTACCAGTAGCTATGTGTTTGATATCTCTCTCTCTCTCTCTCTCTCTCTCTCGTGTTCTTGATTTGGCACGATTTTACCGCAAGCTTTGCTATCATAGTTGGATCTTATGATATTTCTCCCTCTCTACTCTCTTGTAATGGATTGAGTTTTCCCTTTGAAGTTATCTTATCGGATTGAGTCTTTAAGGATTTGTGAACGCTTGATGTATGTCTTGCATGTGCTTATCTGTGGTGACAATGGGAAATTCACGTGATCCACTTGATGTATGTTTTGGTGATCAACTTGCGAGTTCTGTGACCTTGTGAACTTATGCATAGGGGTTGGCACACGTTTTCGTCCTGACTCTCCGGTAGAAACTTTGGGGCATTCTTTGAAGTTTTTTGTGTTGGTTGAATAGATGAATCTGAGATTGTGTGATGCATATCGTATAATCATACCCGTGGATACTTGAGGTGACATTGGAGTATCTAGGTGACATTAGGGTTTTGGTTGATTTGTGTCTTAAGGTGTTATTTTACTACGAACTCTAGGGCTGTTTGTGACACTTATAGGAATAGCCCAATGGATTGATCAGAAAAAATAACTTGAGGTGGTTTCGTACCCTATGATAACCCACAAGTATAGGGGATTGCAACAGTTTTAGAGGATAGAGTATTCAACCCAAATTTATTGATTCGACACAAGGAGAGCCAAAGAATATCCTCAAGTATTAGCAGTTGAGTTGTCAATTCAACCACACCTGGAAGACTTAATATCTGCAGCAAAGTATTTAGTAGCAAAGTAGTATGGAAGTAACGGTGATGGTGGCAAAAGTAACAGTAGCAGTTTTGTAGTAATCGTAAAAGTGGCAATGGAAAAGTAACTAAGCAAAGATCAATATGTGAAAAGCTCATATGCAATGGATCAATGATGGATAATTATGTCAGATGCGATTCCTCATGCAACAGTTATAACATAGGGTGACACAGAACTAGCTCTAGTTCATCAATGTAATGTAGGCATGCATTATGAATATAGTCATACGTGCTTATGGAAAAGAACTTGCATGACATCTTTTGTCCTACCCTCCCGTGGAAGTGGGGGCCTATTGGAAACTAAGGGATATTAAGGCCTCCTTTTAATAGAGTACCGGACCAAAGCATTAACACTTAGTGAATACATGAACTCCTCAAACTACGGTCATCACCGGGAGTGGTCCCGATTATTGCCACCTCGGGGTTACCGGATCATAACACATAGTAGGTGACTATTGACTTGCAAGATAGGATCAAGAGCTCACATAAATTCATGAAAACATAATAGGTTCAGATCTGAAATCATGGCACTCGTGCCCTAGTGACAAGCATTAAGCATAGCAAAGTCATAGCAACATCAATCTTAGAACATAATGGATACTAGGGATCAAACCCTAACAAAACTAACTCGATTACATGGTAAATCTCATCAAACCCATCACCGTCCAGCAAACCTACGATGGAATTACTCACGCATGGCGGTGAGCATCATGAAATTGGTGATGGAGGAAGGTTGATGATGACGATGGCGACGGATTGCCCTCTTCGGAGCCCCGAACGGACTCCAGATCAGCCTTCCCGAGAGAGATTAGGGCTTAGCGGCGGCTCCGTATCGTAAAATGCGATGAATCTTTTTCCCTGATTTTTTCTCCGCAAACATGAATATATAGAGTTGGAGTTGACGTCGGTGGATCCTCAGGGGGCCCACGAGGCAGGGGGCGCCCCCAGGGGGGTGGGCGCGCCCTCCACCCTTGTGGACAGGGTGTGGGCCCCCTGGTGTTGATTCTTTCACCAGTATTTTTTTATTAATTCCAAAAACATTCTCCGTGAAGTTTCAGGTCATTCCGAGAACTTTCATTTCTGCACAAAAATAACACCATGGCAATTCTGCTGAAAACAACGCCAGTCCGGGTTAGTTCCATTCAAATCATGCAAGTTAGAGTCCAAAACAAGGGCAAAAGTGTTTGGAAAATTAGATACATTGGAGACGTATCAACTCCACCAAGCTTAAACCTTTGCTTGTCCTCAAGCAATTCAGTTGACAAACTGAAAGTGATAAAGAAAAACTTCTACAAACTCTGTTTGCTCTTGTTGTTGTAAATATGTAAAGCCAGCATTCATGTTTTCAGCAAAGATTATGAACTAACCATATTCACAATAACACTTAGGTCTCATGTTTACTCATATCAATGGCATAATCAACTAGCGAGCAATAATAATAAATCTCGGATGACAACACTTTCTCAAAACAATCATAATATGATATAACAAGATGGTATCTCGCTAGCCCTTTCTGAGACCGCAAAAGATAAACGCAGAGCACCTCTGAAGATCAAGGACTGACTAAATATTGTAATTCATGGTAAAAGAGATCCAGTCACAGTCATACTCAATGTAAATTAATAGTAATGCATACAAATGACAGCGGTGCTCTCCAGCTGGTGCTTTTTAATAAGAGGATGATGACTCAACATAAAAGTAAATAGATAGGCCCTTCACGGAGGGAAGCATGGATTTGTAGACGTGCCAGAGCTCCAGTTTTGAAACAGAGATAAATGATATTTTGAGTGGCATACTTTTATTGTCAACATAACAACCAAGAGATCTCGATATCTTCCATGCTACACACATTATAGGCGGTTCCGAAGCAGAATGGTAAAGTTTATACTCCCCCACCACCAACAAACATCAATCCATGGCTTGTCTGAAACAATGGGTGCCTCCAACTAACAACAATCTCGGGGGAGTTTTGTTTGCAATTATTTTGATTTGAGCATGGGACTGGGCATCCCGGTTACCAGTCATTTTCTCGTGAATGAGGAGCGGAGTCCACTCCTCGTGAGGATAACCCACCTAGCATGGAACATATAGACAACCCTAGTTGATACATGAGCTATTCGAGCATACAAGATAGAATTTCATTTGAAGGTTTAGAGTTTGGCACATACAAATTTACTTGGAATGGCAAGTAATTACCGCATATAGGAAGGTATGTTGGACTCATATGGAATAGCTTTGGGGTTTATGGAAGTGGATGCACAAGCAGTATTTCCGCTTAGTACAAGTGAAGGCTAGAAAGAGACTGGGAAGCGACCAACCAGAGAGCGACAACAGTCATGAACATGCATTAAAATTAATCAACACTAAGTGCAAGCATAAGTAGGTTAATTCACCATGAACATAAATATCATGGATGTTATGTTGATTTTGTTTCAACTACATGCGTGAACATGTGCCAAGTCAAGCCACTCGGATTGTTCAAAGGAGGATACCACCCTATCATACCACATCACAACCATCTTAATAGCATGTTGGCACGCAAGGTAAACCATTATAAACTCCTAGCAAATTAAGGATGGCATGAGCAACTATAATCTCTAGTTGTCATTGCAAACATGTTTCATTCATAATAGGCTGAATCAGGAACGATGAACTAATCATATTTATAAAAACAAGATAGGTCGAGTTCATACCAGCTTCTCTCATCTCGATCAGTCCATCATATCTCGTCATTATTGCCTTTCACTTGCACGAGCAAACGACGTGGATAATAATAATAGTGCACGTGCATTGGACTAAGCTGGAATCTGCAAGCATTTAATACAAGGGAGAATACAAGGTAATATGGGCCCTTGGTTAAATCAACAAAAATGCATATAAGAGCCACTTCAACATTTTCATCATGGTCTTCTCCTCTTGACCCCCAAAGAAAAGAAAAGAAATACAACTATTTACACGGGAAAGCTCCCAACAAACAAAAGAAGAACGAGAAATCTTTTTGGGGTTTCTTTTAATTATTACTACTACAGGCATGGAAAGTAAACTAGCTAAAAGCTACAACTATTTTTTTTGTTTTTCTTAAGGTTTTTCAAACACACAAGAAGAAGGCTAGAAAAGAAAATAAACTAGCATGGATAGTACAATGAAAAAGTATGAGCACCGGCAACTAGAATGAGTGTGTGAACATGAATGTAATGTCGGTGGGAAATACGTACCCCCCCAAGCTTAGGCTTTTAGCCTAAGTTGGTCTATGGCCACGGCTCAAAGCTACCCTCTCCAGTGTACGGAGGAGTGTCTTATGGGTGCCACTGATTGGCGATCTCCTCTGGATCCCACTGATAAACAGATTGTCGATAAGGGTCCAGTGGTGGCTCAGGCCCAGGCTCTGAAACTCATGTCAGGCTCCAGTATGCATAAATGGCATGTGGCAAGATGAGGTACGTGCCTGAAAGTATATTAAACAAAGAGGGTGCATGCAAGGTAATAACCTCATAGTGAGTTTTACCAAATATCAAATTATACTTAAGCAGTTTCTTCTTATTTTTAACAATTAAATCATGTGATACCATACTCTTATAATATCGAAAAACAGGGGGCAGCAACTTTTCCTCTTTCTCATAGTGCCTAATAGGTATCTCAAAGTGTGCAGCAAGGCGCGAAGCAAAGATGCCACCAAATATGGGGCCCTTTGTACGGTTCAGACTTAATCGTTTAGCAATAATAGCGCCTCAACTGAAAGTTGTATCACGAAACAAAGCATGGCGCAAAATAACAATATCAGGAGCACTAAGATTTCCACTGTTCCTGCTACCAATTAAGCATCTACTAGCAAATATTGCAAATTAACATAGAACAGGAAAATGTATATTAGTAATTCTTGCATCTGAAACTTTCCTCGTTCCCCCTACAGCAATTTTATCAATAAATTCCTCCACATCATTACGATGTGGTTCCTCGATGCTGCCTACAAAGGGTATCTTACAGACCGACAAAAATCATGGAGTGACATCTCCTTAACCTCATCATATAAATGAAACTCCACCGAAGGTGGTGATTTCTTAGCATGAAAATAAAAATTTTGCACAAAAAAATTAGTGAGTAGGAGATACTGTTCGCGCTGGTCATGGAGGAAGTCGGTGAGGCCTGCATTCTCTGCCAACTGATAAAAATCATCATAAATTCCGGCGGCTCTCAAGAAGTCATCACAAGGCCATTCACACGGCCGAACCTCCGCAGTGCGAGGAAGATTATATTGGGCTTTTTGTTCTCTTCATTTTGCTTATCCTTCGAGCTTCGGCTCGACGAACCTCTCAACAACCTCTTCAACATTTTCTCCCTTTGAAAATTTCTGAAATTTTTAGTGATTCAAAATAAAAAGTGAAACGAACTCAACAAGATTGATAGCAACTACTCCCACGAGTGTCTAGAGGCTATATCATGCATTAAAACTACTTTGGACCATATAAATTTGACATGCAAGCTCAAGAACAGGGTCACCTAAGCAGCAAAAGTTTGCAATAAATAAAGCACTAGAACAAAAACTAATTGGACCATTGGAGGAGTCACATACCAAAGAACAATCCCCAAAACAGTTTTGTGAGTGGAGCTTTCAGCAAGGAGATCGAAAATGGCCGCAAGATGAGCTAGAACACGGGTTTGAGCTATGGGAGGATTTTTTCTGTAGGAAGACGAAGTGAGTGGGTCCTGGAATAAGTGGAGGGGTCCACGTGGGACCCACAAGGCAGGGGGTGCGCCCCAGGGGGTGGGCAGCCATGGACCCTCGTGGCCAGGTGGTGGCCCCCTCTGGTGTGTTCTTAGTGCCAGATAATCTTAAGTATTCTACAAAAATTCATATTTCATTTTCAGGACGTTTGGAGAACTTTTATTTTCGGGGTATTTTTTATTGCAAGGATAATTTAGAAAACAGATAGAAAATACTATTTTTGCTTCATTTAATCTAAATAACAGAAAGTAAAAGGAGCGTACAGAGAGTTGTGCTTTCTAACTTCATCCATCTCATGCTCATCAAAAGGAATCCATTAACAAGGTTGATCACGTCTTGTTAACAAACTCTTTCCGAATAACATGAAACCGGAGAATTTTTGAATAACACTAGGTTACCTCAATGGGGATATGCATGTCCCCAACAATAAGAATATCATATTTCTTCTTGAAAGTAGGAAGAGGAAATTCAAAACCTTCAATAGTAATCATTGAAATTTTTTCAATAGAATTGATACTGTGGACTTGAGGTTGTTTCCTCGAAAAGTGTACTGTATGCTCATTACCATTAACATGAAAAGTGACATTGCCTTTGTTTCAATCGATAACAGCCCCTGCAGTATTCAAAAAGGGTCTACCGAGGATAATCGACATACTATCGTCCTCGGGAATATCAAGAATAATAAAGTCCGTTAAAATAGTAACGTTCACAACCACAACAGGCACATCCGCACAAATACCGACAGGTAGCAGTTGATTTATCGGCCATTTGCAAAGATATTTCAGTAGGTGTCAACTTATTCAAATCAAGTCTATGATATAAAGAGAGAGGCATAACACTAACACTGTCTCCAAGATCACATAAAGCAGTTTTAACATAGTTTCTTTTAATGGAGCATGCTATAGTTGGTACTCCTGGATCTTCAAGTTTCTTTGGTATTCCACCCTTAAAGGTATAATTAGCAAGCATGGTGGAAATTTCAGCTTCCGGTATCTTTCTTTTATTCGTAACAATATCTTTCATATACTTGGCATAAGGATTCATTTTAAGCATATCAGTCAAACGCATACACAAAAAGATAGGTCTAATCATTTCAGCAAAGCGCTCAAAATCCTCATCATCCTTTTTCTTGGATGGTTTAGGAGGAAAGGGCATGGGTTCTGAACCCATGGTTCTCTTTCTTTACCCTGCTTCCGAGCAACAAAGTCTCTCTTATCATAACGTTGATTCTTTGATTGTGGGTTATCAAGATCAACAACAGGTTCAATCTCTACATCATTGTTATTGCTAGGTTGAGCATCAACATGAACATCATCATTATTATTATGACTAGGTTCATGTTCATTACTAAATTGTGTTTCATCATCAGAAATAGAAATATCATTGGGATTCTGAGGTGTGTCAACAGCAGGTTCACTATAGAAGCATGCAAAGTCCAATCATTTTTCTTTTTCTTCTTCTTAGAAGGACTAGGTGCATCAATATTAGTTCTCTGAGAATCTTGCTCAATTATCTTAGGGTGGCCCTCAGGATACAAAGGTTCCTGAGTCATTCTACCCCATCACAACTCTAACATCATTTTTTTCTTATTATTTAATTCATTGAGCAAATCATCTTGTACTTTAAGCACTTGTTCTACTTGAGTGGTAACCATAGAAGCATGTTTACTAATGAGTTTAAGTTCACCTTTAACTCTAGACATATAATCACTCAAGTGTTCAGTCTTATAAGCATTTCGTTTCAATTGTCTACCAACATAAGCATTGAAGTTTTCTTGTTTAACTATAAAATTATCAAACTCATCTAAGTATTGGCTAGCAGACTTATAACGAGGAATATCACCTTCATCAAATCTATAGAGAGAATTTACCTTTACTACCTGTGTCGGGTTATCAAGACCATGTATTTCTTCAATAGATGGTAAATTCTTAACATCTTCAGCTTTAATACCTTTTTCTTTCATACATTTCTTTGCCTCCTGC